>NC_092364.1:8836746-9136746 GCF_030848805.1 Temnothorax longispinosus
AGTATAATATATTACAAAGCATATTATTTATGTATTCTGCTGTAAGTATATAATAAAAACATTAAATCATTAAATACAAACAGTATATATTCAATTTATAACATCCTGTAGAATTACGAAGATTTTCTTATATTTTTTATCATTTTATCTAAAAAAATGGCTTTATCATAGGAGTCGCCAAAATTCCTTTTAAGGGCTTTCATTTTAACCCAAAACGAAGCTTTTCACAAAGTTTCATCGAAATCGGAGGGGGGCCGTTTTCGGAAGTCTACCCGCTTTATTTCTAACAGGACATCGATAAATAATCTCTAGATATCGTGACAAAATCACCTGCAAAACTCTGTCTCAATCGGAAGGGCGGAAAACTATTTTAAAAACCCGAAGATAGGACATCGATAAATAATCTCTAGATATTGTGACAAAATCACCTGCAAAACTCTGTCTCAATCGGACGGGCGGTTCATTCAGAAGTACAGCCCTCTGAACTAGTGTAGCCCGTTCAACAATAGAAACCGGACCTCATGTGTGCAATGTTGCTTGTGCGCAATAGTGTCGTGTGTGCATTCGTCTCCTAATTTTTTATTTGTGCGCAATAGAGCTTGTAGGCAATCGATCTGTGGGCAATAATATTATGTGTGCAATGTTGCTTGTGTGCAATAGTATCTTGTGTGCAAACGTCCATGCTTCTCTTAATTTTTTAATTGTGCGCAATAGAGCTTGTAGGCAATCGATGTGTAGGCAATAATATTATGTGTGCAATGCGGCTTGTGTGCAATAGTATCTTGTGTGCAAACGTCCATTCTTCTCTTAATTTTTTAATTGTGCGCAATAGTGCTTGTAGGCAATCGATCTGTAGGCAATAATATTATGTGTGCAATGCGGCTTGTGTGCAATAGTATCTTGTGTGCAAACGTCCATTCGTCTCTTAATTTTTTAATTGTGCGCAATAGTGCTTGTAGGCAATCGACTTGTAGGCAATAATTTTTGTGCGCAAACGAATTGTCGGCAAATGAGATGTTGGCAAACGACACTGTAGGCAATCGATTTGTAGGCAATTGGGACCCCCCCAATTTTTCGCATTATTATTGAACCATATTGCAAAGCCGTTTTCAACACATTCTCTCATGTTTACTTATTTATTAACAAATTGTTTATTTAAAATTATTATAAACAATTAGAAAAACATATTATAATCGTTGTACTCGTTGTCTCATATCAACTCGAAAAATGTTTTAAAAAAATTTATTCATATTATTTATAACATTTATTCAAACATACAGACAGTGCATCTTTTGACTATTTTCCACACCACCTCTGAGGTAAAGTCAATGGTGCGTTTTTTTTTTTGTGGTTTCCCCAGTACGCCTAATCCACAAGCATTGAAAATATGTTCTTTTGATGTGATAATCATTTAGATATTCCTTGGATACTAAAACTATCCAATACGCAGATGTTGATGAAAATTAACATCCGCGTCTTGAATAATTATTTCAATTCTCAGTATCCATAGGCTCAGCTTGAATTACAATATCTTCTATGTCACTTTCGTCCTTTTCTGCCTCGTTTTGCTTAGCTTCTTGATCTTGGTGGTGAAAGGACATATATTCAATGCTTGTGGATTAGACCTACTGGAAAAACCACAAAAAACG
Source organism: Temnothorax longispinosus (assembly GCF_030848805.1). NCBI lineage: Eukaryota > Metazoa > Arthropoda > Insecta > Hymenoptera > Formicidae > Temnothorax > Temnothorax longispinosus. The sequence continues at coordinate 8,838,396 of NC_092364.1, forward strand.
CACTGGCTCAGAGATGGTGCGAAAAATAGTCAAAAGATGCACTGTATGTTTGAATAAATGTTATAAATAACATAAATACATTTTTTAAAAACATTTTTGAGTTGAAATAAGACGACGAGTACAACGAATATAATATGTTTTTCTAATTGTTTATAATAATTTTTAAATAAACAATTTGTTAATAAATAAGTAAACATGAGAGAATGTGTTGAAAACGGCTTTGCAATATGGTTTAATAATAATGCAAAAAATTACGTAAATTTTAATAAAAAATAATTATTTTAGTGTAAAACAAGCGTTATCCGACCTGTACGCAATATTGGATAACTTTGCGCGTCAATAAAAAAATCAGCGTTTGTCGTACGAAAAAAATACAAGGGTCCTTTTTTGTTGCAAATTTCGTCCACAACAAGATGCATACGATAAAATTCGTCTCAAATAAATTCTAAGGCCTGAAAACAGCGAAAAACTAAGAGTAGTCCAAAAAATCAAAATTTTTTGCTTACATAGCTACAAACTAAAGAAAAAAGGTCTAAAAAATCGGTTACACCCTGAAAAGTATTCTTTGTAGTTCTCAGATGATGTGTGATTTTTTGGGAATTTTTAATTCCATTTTAAATGACTGAAAAAAATCACCGACGCAACATCAAAAAACGATAAAATCGAGGGTTTTCGAGATCCGAGTCTCGGACTTTGACGGCGCGTGCAAGCTAAACGACTGACTTGACGATAAATGTTGTTCAGATCATTATTGTAGATAATTTTACGCTCTACAAAAAAGGTACGTATAGTTAGTTACCCTATCTTGCTTAGTTTTCGAGATATTTGAGAAAAAATAAAAAAAATCGCGTTTTTTGTTGATAATATTGTTAATAACTTTTTAATGCGCATTAATTATGCGAAGCAAAATTACTTCCACTTACAGCACCTTAAATCAAAGCGATTCATGGTGGTTGCAACCTGAAAAGAGTGATTGGAAGGTTACCCCCCTAAATTAGTCTAATATGACTGGCCTATAAGATCTGTGCAACCCTAAGGACGTCGAGTCATGGAAAAGGGTGCCTCTCGACGAAAGAAGTCCTAGAATTCGCGTTTTTCCATTTAATTTTTACTCTGTAAATTAGACCCTGATTTAAATCAATTTGTTATCTTAATAAATTTTCTTATTTGGTGAACATATTAATGCAAAGCAAGGTCCAATTATATCTGTATAAGCGATTTAAAAATTTTTTCTATGTAATGCTACAGAAAAAACAATTACATTGAATTTTTTTTTCAATTATCCGGAGTATATTTTTATTCAATATAAACAACTAGCTGGTTACCCGGGCATCGCCCGGGAGTCGTTTTTCTTCAAACTACTTCATTTATTCAGAAAATTATTAAAAGATGAGTATTATCATTAAAGAAATGTTGTTTATTTATACTTAATATTTTTCGAAAAATTTATTTAATTTTAAAACCAGTTTCCAACATTGTATGTTGTCTAATTTACGCCAATTTTAAGATATTCGGCCTTTTTTTTTTGTTTTTTGTTGGAGGAGGAAAATGCCTAATGCATGCTCTAGGGCCGGTCCCTAAGGTTATGCCGGACTTGCACCGGCTAAAAACCTCCCCCATCCCCCCACCCTCGTGTTAATTATGATTAATTTATTATTCTAATGCTTTCTCTGATAAACAATATTTTTTGTTTTTCCTTTTGGTGCATAAATGTATAAATCTTTTGGCGTGCCTACTCTTGAGCAAGCGACATATAGTTGACCATGGGAAAAACATGGACTTACAGTGCCAGACTAGAGTCAAGCTCAACAGGGTCTTCTTTCCCCGCTAATTTTTCCAAGCCCGTTGCCTTGGCAGTGGTTTCGCTAGAGTAGATAGTAGATAGGGACAGTGGGAATCTCGTTAATCCATTCATGCGCGTCACTAATTGGATGACGAGGCATTTGGCTATTTACATCACGCCCTCTGGCGCGTCTTACCGCTTCGAGTCAGTGCGGTTCCTGTTAACCTTAAGAGAGTCATAGTTACTCCCGCCGTTTACCCGCGCTTGCTTGAATTTTTTCACGTTGACATTCAGAGCACTGGGCAGAAATCACATTAATACCTGCCACCTTTAGTGATTGTCCTTGTGCTTTATTTATAGTCATTGCAAATGCAAGTCGTACTGGATATTGCAATCGCTTAAATTCGAAAGGCATGTCAGTAGGTATTATAGGAATGCGTGGAATGAACACATCTTCTTCTTTAGCACTGCCAGTTAATATTGTCGCCTCTATTACGTTTGGCATAAGTTTCTTCACACTTAACCTAGTTCCATTACACATTTTAGGTAAATCCAAATTTCCAGGTATTATAATGCCCTCGACTCGGCATTTCTTTTTCAATTTTCTTTAAGTCAGGCTTCAAGCTGTTGAGTCGTCTCCGTTGCCCTCGACTCGGCATTTCTTTTTCGATTTTCCTCAAGTCGGGCTTCAAACTGTTGAGTCGTCTCCGCTGCCCTCGACTCGGCATTTCTTTTTCGATTTTCCTCAAGTCGGGCTTCAAGCTGTTGAGTCGTCTCCGCTGCCCTCGACTCGGCATTTCTTTTTCGATTTTCCTCAAGTCGGACTTCACGCTGTTGAATCGTCTCTGCTTTTCTTAATAATTTAATTTTCTTAGATTTTAAACTGATTTGTCCAATAGATTTTCTCTTTTTCGGAGGCATTCTAAAATTATTTTTTTAAGATTTTATTCTATAATATAGATCCTTTAAGAGAGATAAAGTTGATAATTCAAATTTAGAAGAAAAATTGGTCCCTAAAAAATTGTAAATTACTTATTTTAAAATATTACGTTGCTCGCTCGCGTGCTTTCCTTCACGTTCAATCGAACTTTCGCAACAGGCATTACAAAAAATATTGTAAGTATGTGATATTGTAAGTATATGTTATTTACGGAAAACGACGTTTTACTTACAAAAAATATTGTAAGTATGTGATATTGTAAGTATATGTTATTTACGGAAAACGACGTTTTACTTATCTATTTCAAAATATTGCGTGCGTTGCTCGCTCACGTGCTTTCCCTCACGTTCCCAATCTCCGCTCTTCCCGACTCTTCCGTACTCACAAAAATTATTAACACACACAGGTTCACAATTTAGAACTATCTATTACAATTAATATTTGCAATTAATATCACTGACTCACATTTTAAAATTGATTATATTTGCAATTTTAATACTGCTCGCGTTATGTTCATTTGACTTGAAGTTTCAGCTTTGTAACAAACTTAAACGAAGTTCATGCGAGACAAAACGTCAATTCGTAACGGTATTCACTGAATACTATTTCTTATTTGAATTTAATTTCAATCTCAAATCGAACTTTCACAACAGGCATTACAAAAAATATTGTAAGTATGTGGTATTTGCGGAAGATAACGTTTTATATACAATTCTTTAAAATTCGGTCAATTATTTTCTAAAAAATTGAAAAAATTTCGGATACCGGTTCCCAAAAAGATCGGTAACAAAAAACTATACTCTCAAAAAATTGGAAAAATTTCTGATACCGGTTTCCCAAAAAATCGGTAACAAAAAATTATATACTTTATGACACTCCCCGGGAAATTCTACCCCTGATTCATATACAATTCTTTAAAATTCAGTTAATTATTTCCCGAAAAATTGGAAAAATTTCGGGTACCGGTTCTCAAAAAGATCGGTAACGAAAAACTATGCACTCTATAACACTCCCCGGAAAATTCTACCCCTATTTTATATACTTTTAGTAAAAATTCGGTCAAATAGTTTAAGAGTGTATAAAGAACATACATACATACATACATACATACATACAGACATTCTATTTTATATATATAGATTGTTATTTCAACGATATTAATCAAATAATAAGTAATTAAAAGTATTTATCTGTTTGAAAAGATATGATGTAAATCAGGGTCTACATATATATACAATATATACATTTTTCACAAAAATTAAAGAAACATTAAATTTTTCTTTAAAAATAGGCAAAATTCAAGTAGCTGTAACTTTGTTAAAAATAAACGAAATTTAAATTTAAGAAAAGAATTTTAAAGATGAAATCTCTACTTTCGAAAGGTTATTATTATTTTTTAATTTCTGTGAGTTTGGTAATTTTTACATATAGAAAACTACGAGCTGGACAAAATAGAAAATTTTCCTCTCACTTTGTGGGCCTGTCACGTGCACAAAAAAAATTTACGAAAATTTTCGACTTTTTAACGTAAAAGCTTGAAGTTTTCCTTGCAAAATCTTTTTTTAAAAATGTTTCTACGATTTTTTGTTACTGAGTTATCGTTTTTGTTACTGAGTTTTGTTACTAAGTTATATAAAAAACAGATTCTTAAAGCTGAAACTTTGCTCTATTGAACGGTATAATTGCCAAATTTGTTTAAATAACATGTAGACATGATACAAATGGATAAAAATAATTTAAAAATTAGCGATTTTTCCCTTTTTTATTTTGACCCAGAAAACAATTGTGCAGAACAATACAAAATTCTTTACGTTTTTTTTGTACTTTTAAGTAACCTGCATTTAAAAAAAATTTGCCAAATAGCTAGAAAATTTTTTTTCATGGTAGCCACTATGGTTTTATAAAGCAAAACGTACAAAAGATTGTAAAATTGCAAGGGGATGCTGGAGCCGTCTGTTTTATCGGCATTTTTTGCCGGCACGTAGCGTCGTATTAATTTGACAGAATTAAAAATTCTTCTCCAGAATTGCAGTACATACATTAATGATTCGGGGGAACTCTGATTTTATATAGAAAACGAGAAAAAATTACGGAAGTACAGATTTCCTTATCCTACTTTTATCCCAATATGGCGTCTCGAATTGCGGCGAGCTGTCAGCTCGTCACAAGATGTATTTCATATAAGAGATATACCATTGGTACGAACGCGAAAACAAGTTCCCCCGAATTGCACAACAAGAAAAACATCGATAAACCCTCCAAATCAAGATTTGGAAGCGTAATATAAAAGTATAATGTCGATGTGCATCGTGCGTATGTGTGCGTGCAATGTAGCGTGCTATCCTTGTCTATATCTTTGTCTATACAAAGACAGATATAGTCGATAACATAGAAAATGGTAATTTTGTCGGTTATACAGACGGCTCCAGCATCCCCTTAAGAAGGGTACGCAAAATTGAGTTTTGGGAACCGTTACGGGAATGAATAAATCTTACATATTCTTACGTATTTTAAGTCGTAGAATCCAAAAATGGCCATAAAAATTATAGCGGAGAAAACATGGAAAATGCGAAAAAACATGAAATCGTTTAAATTCCCAGACGTAATTTTTTTACGTTTTCTTACGTATTTTGAATTGTAGAATCCGAATATGATCATAAAAATTACGTTTGTAGCGAAGAAACGTGGAAGTGAAGGAAAATGCGAAAAATATATAAAATTGTTTAAATCGCCAGATGTGTAATTTTCTTACGTTTTCTTACGTTTTCTTACGTATTTTGAGTCACAGAATCTTCCTCCACACGACAACAGTATTTTAATTGCTTTTAATTCAAGTGCATTTTTGAAAATGACATGTGCTGAGAAAAGTATTTTAGTGGATTTATGTAAATATTGTGACTTGTAAATTAACTATGGATTTTTGAAACGGGTTATTATTTATTTCATATTTCTTTATTCATAGCCTTCAACTTTCTAATTAATCTTATAAAACCGAGGCATACATGAGGTAAGAATTAAGAATCAGAATTAATACAAGTCGACCGTTCTCATACCAAATCACGCGTCATCTTTAAATATTGTAAATTAAGATCAAATTATATCTATCAATTTATTAATTTGCGCATTCGTATAATTGGCCTTCCGTTTTTTTATGATCTGGTGTTCGTTAGAATTAACAATGTATGTACAATGAAACTCTAGATATGTTTCTCGTTAGGAGAAACAATTTATATTGATATCGTTTGTATTTGAAGAGTGATATTTCTTTTCCATAGAATAACATTATATCTTACAAAGTAAATTATTTCTTATTGTTTTATTATAATTAGATTCAAAATAAAGGAAGAAAAAAAGCTTGGTCGAAATAACTAACTATTGTAAAACAAAAATCCGGTTGTCTATATTGTTCATTTAGCAATCTAAAAACTAGGAAGTCACAGTATTATATATATGCTCTACGCAGAATTTTTATTCCAAACAAATAAAAAGATTTCCAATGTTTTATTCTTAATATAAAGTTATTTATTATTCATTTCCTTATTTGGAACTTCAATTACACAGGACCACAAAAAAAATTTTGGAAAATTAACTGAGATCAGAGTAAGTGTTTCTTATAGGTTTTGGGTCACTGAATCCGAATTCGTAAACCGTTTTGCTCCATCACGTTTAGGTTTTTAGATAATCGAAAAAAATAGCGGAAAATCTGTGAAAATTGAAATAAACATTTGAAGAAAGAGCAAAAGTATAACATCAAAGAAAGAAAAAAAGTATAACATCAAAATGCGGTCGCAGAACTGATTTAAATATATTTTGATAAGTTAAATAAAGTGCAAAAAAAGGAGAATGTTAAAAAAAGCCAATTTTCATCCAAAAAGGTGTAAGTAAAAGAAATGGTAAAGTTGCAGAAGTACTGCCTCACCTAAAAATCGAATGAAGAAATACGTTTTGGACGTATTTTTGGCTGCTGATTACGAATATCATAATATAATTTGGCGATCGGACATATTGGAGCCGCATTTTGAAAAAAACCTCGAAAAATGCGACTTTTTCTATATTTTTGCTTCTATAGTAAAAAATATGCATTGGATAAAAAAATGTTTTAAATAAAAAAGATAGAGTATTAAATTCCCTATAAAAAGTTGTATAAATTTTTTTTCTAATCTTAAAAGGAAGTTCATAAATGAGCGATGAATGTAACCATAATGTGTTTACGTTTGTATGCAAAGTACGTATGTTTATGAGACTCGCTGTACTTTCCACACACGAAATGCTTGTTAATAGTTGTTTATGCGTGCGTGTGTTTACCGAGTCCAAAACCTTTCGGGAATGTGTGTGTTTCCTGCTCTCGGCATCACCCAGGATCAACGACGGGGACGTAGCAGGATACTGATCTCTTCGGGGTGTTGGTTTAATAGGTTAGTGACGCGCGCTTTAAAAGTATTCAAGTATTTAAAGCGCATCAACTAACCTATGTAGGTTAGTGACGCGCTTTAAAAGGATTCAAGTGTTTAAAGCGCGTCAACTAACCTATGTAGATTAGTGACGCGCTTTAAAAGTATTCAAGTAGTTAAAGCACGTCAACTAACCTATGTAGATTAGTAACGCTTTAAAAGTATTTAAGTGTTTAAAGCGCGTCAACTAACCTATGTAGGTTAGTAACGCGCTTTAAAAGTATTTAACTGTTTAATGATTTTTGTTAAAGCAGGGCACACACACACACGTGTGTGTGTGCCCTGCTTTAACGAAAATCACAACTTCTATAAAGCAAGACATACACACGTGTATGTGTGTGTGTGTGTGTGTGTGTGTGTGCCCTACTTTAACAAAAATTACAACTTCTATAAAGCAGAACATACACACGTGTGTGTGTGCCCTGCTTTAACGAAAATTATTAAACAGTTAAATACTTTTAAAGCGCGTTACTAACCTACATAGGTTAGTGTTGACGCGCTTTAAACACTTAAATACTTTTAAAGCGTCACTAATCTACATAGGTTAGTTGACGCGCTTTAAATACTTGAATACTTTTAAAGTGCGTCACTAATCTACATAAGTTAGTTGACGCGCTTTAAATACTTGAATACTTTTAAAGCGCGTCACTAATCTACATAGGTTAGTTGACGCGCTTTAAACACCTGAATACTTTTAAAGCGCGTCACTAACCTACATAGGTTAGTTGAACACACGGACGCATGGACAACTATTAACAAGCATTTTGTGTGTGGAAAGTACAGCGAGTCTCATAAGCATATGTACTTTGCATACGAACGTAAACGCATTATGGTCACATTCGTCGCTCATTTATAAACTTCCTTTTGAGATTAGGAAAAAAAATACAACTTTTTTATAGGAAATTTAATACTCTTTTTTTTATTTGAAACATTTTTTTATTCGATGCATATTTTTGACTATAGAAGCAAAAATATAGAAAAAGTCGCGTTTTTCGACGTTTTTTTCAAAATGGCGGCTTCAATATGTCCGACCAACAAATTATATTATGATATTTGTAATCAGCTAAAAATACGTCGAAAACGTATTTTTTCATTCGATTTTGAGGTGAGGCAGTACTTCTGCAACTTTACCAAAGAAATAGTGTTTTTTGTAGATTTTGATCTCCTAAATACAATAAAACTATTAAAAAGTTTGTGGTGCTTGGGGAACACCTTGAAAATTGGGCATAAACGTGGTGTATTTACAGAAATTCAGATGATATGTGCTATATCATAAAATGTACTAGCGAGAAGAAAGAGTATTTTGTGTGTGTTTGCGCGCGTGCACGCGGGTGCGGGTATGCGGTGTGTGTGCGCGGGTGCGTGTGGGCGTGTGCGTGCGCGGGAGCGGGTGCGTGTGCGGGTGCGGATGCGGGTGCGGGTGCGGGTGTGCGTGCGGATACAAGTGTGTGCGGATGTACGCACACACCCGCATACATCCGCACACACACACGCGCACACACACACTCGCACCCGCACCCGCGCCCGCCCCCCCCCCGCGCACACACACACACACACACACACACAAAACACTCTTTTTTTTCTTTTTTCTTCTCCCCAAAAAATCTTTCACCAGTACATTTTATGATATAGCATATATCATCCAAATTGTTGTAAATACACCAATGCTTAATCCAACTTTTCTGACATTTCTTGCTGAAAACTCTTCAAGCCAAAAGGATCGATAGGCCGTGCTTTCGCAGTCTCTATGCGTACTGAACATCGAGATCAAGTTAGCTTTTGCCCTTTTGCTCTACGCGAGGTTTCTGTCCTCGCTGAGCTGGCCTTATAGGACACTTGCGTTATTCTTTCACAGATGTACCGCTATTTTCAAGGTGTTCCCTAAGCACCACGAACTTCTTAATAGCTTTATCGTATTCAATAGATCAAAATCTACAAGAAACACTATTTCTTTTACTTACACCTATTGGGCGAAAATCGGCCCTTTTTTAACATCCTCCTATTTTTGGACTTTATTTAACTTACCAAAATATATTTAAATCAGTTCTGCGACCGCATTTTGATGTTATATTTTTTCTCTTTCTTTGATGTTATATTTTTGCTCTTGATCAAATTGTATCGATCAGGCAAAGTGTAGAGTATGCCCTGGCATTTTTCAATTTGAAAATTTGTCTTCGCGTCACTTTTCTTTTCCTGGGGGCAAAACTAAGCGACGTGCAGCAAAACTTCCTTAAGCAATTTTGTACCTAAAGAAACACTCTTTAAATGTGTACCATTAAATTTACTTGAAAAATTTAATTAATTGTTAAAAATTGCCTTTGAAAAAATCGTGTCGAGTTTGCCTCGGTCTCCCCTACATATAAAATATTTATTGTTTAAAGTTTGTACTTTTCAACTTTTGTTACACGTACTTCAGTAATTAAAAAAATATATAAACCTTGCATTTATAATTGCACATATAATTACGTGAAGTACGTCACGCTAATCACATTAATAGCAAGTTTTTTCAATACCGTTTTTCAGATACGGTAACCGTATCTCAATTGTTCAGATACATAGTGAATGTATCTGAACAATTCAAATACGGTTACGGTACCTGAAAGACGGTATTGCAAAAACTCCCTATTAAGTTCTTTGGCACACGCTTTTGCGATGTTCTCTTTTTTCATGTTAGACTGCATGGAAACATTATGATAATTTGATAATTAAATGTAATCTGTTGTAGTCGATACGAATTTTACTTCAGCTAATTTGTTAGATCGGGATAATTAAAGTAAAATAGGGATAACTAAAGCATCGACGAGATACTATTAAAGACCGACAATCTTACGGGAGTTACCGTGACTTGAAAAATTACTTATGGTAACTCATGTGATAAGTCCTATGTGGGGATCCTGCAGTGACAGGCGGACTTCCTCGATGTCGATAATGTCAACTTTTCTAATTTCGTTTTCCCTATATCTGTCTTTGTCTAACGAAATGACATCTGTCCTTGTTCGATTGCTCGCCATCTCTCGCAAGATCCGGCAACTACTGTTGCTGCTCTTCTTGTCATTCTGCATCCGTATTTGTATTACTAAAATAAACTTTCGATGGATCTTTTTTTGTACGCGTTAAATCTTACTTCTACTTGCATATTATTCCTACATGTTTTCTTAAGGGAAAATGATAAACATTATGTATGTATAAACTGCAGAATTTTTATTTTAAGCAAATATTGTCGTCAGGTGACAACTGTATGTGCCCAAATAAGTAATATTTTTAATTTTTTGGTGATTTTGATATAAAATCGCGTTTGTTACTTTAGATTGTAACGATGCACCCCGTTCGCCAAGCATCGTTCCCGGCCAGCAACCGCTGGATGCCGCCCGACTGATCGAAGACCAGGGCGCGGTGCGCCCACATTTTTATTACATTCAAATGCACCGTGTGCGCGGGCCAAGCGCGGCACCGGTGTCTCCCGACGAACGCCGACGGGAGCCGAGCCTCACCGAGGACGAGCGCGCGGCGTCGCGCCGCCCCACCACAGCGCGACTCGCCTGACGATCGGCCTCCCTCCTAGCGAACTCACCGCGCCGAGCGCTATATAAACCGACGCTCCGGCGAGAGCAAGACACTTCGTCTGATCGCCAGGATTCCGCTATTCCGGACGAAAGCCTATCCTACAAATCCTAGGGCGACACACCAACGAGGTTCGGAGCTCCGAGTCTCGACTGAGTGCTCTCAGGTGTCCCCGCACTCCATCACCTCAACCCCGACGGCACGGTTACGCGGGGTCGAGCATGCTTTCGCTGCCGCCACCCCGGGGCTCCGGAAATCCTCCGCTGTGCACTATGCGGTCCCACGCGCGCTAGAAGCGATAGTAATGTCGCGTCCGTTATCGAGTGCACAAGCACTACCCAGCCGTTGTAATATACCGAGTCCGTAATCTACTGTAATACCGCGTTTTCGCTATCTTGCTGCATCGCGCCAAGTGCACAAGCACTATCCTGCCATTGTAATATACCGAGTCCGTAATCTACTGTAATACCGCGTTTTCGCTATCTCGCTGCATCGCGCCGAGTGCACAAGCACTATCCTACCGTTGTAATATATCGCGTTCCGTACACTATTGTAATACCGCGTTTTCGCTATCTCGCGGCACCGCGCCGAGTGCGCCTGCACTATCCCGCCGTTGTAATATACCGCGTTCCGTAACATATCGTTTAACCCCGCCCGTTCCGGATGTGTTAGACCGAATACCGCGTTTACATCGTTTTGTAGACTAATACTGAATAAATCATTACGTATGCAATTAAACTGATTATTATTGTCTCTGGGCCTTTCAGTCGAACTCCTGATCCGGCGAACTAGTCCGCGTTCGACGATAAAGTTAGGCCGTTACAAGATTTTTGTGCAGACTTTAATTCTGTAAAAGATTTTTGCAATTCTATAAAGCCAATTAAAAAATTTATTTAAAAACGATAATGTCGGTAAATCATACGGCTGCAGAATCCTCTTAAGCCCGGTTTACAATGAGTTGTATCGTAAGTCGTAAGTCATAAGTGAATCGACCAATCAACGTAGAGTGTTGGTAAGATGACAATCGCGTACAGCCATCTCGGCACACCGCCGTTACCATATCCGCGTCCGCAAAACTCCGCAATCTCTGTATCCCGTTATTACCACACCCGCGTCTGCGAACGCCGCAATCTTTTGTATATATCTGCGATCTTCACGCCTTCGAACTCCGCGATCTCTGTACATAGCTCCGCTACGCTATTCGCTTCGATCTCCGCGATCGCACGTATGTATTTGCACTTAGTTGAATAAATCTTGTTACGTTTTCTATTTTAATCGAGTCTTGTGTCTTCCTTCGCGCCTACTCCGAACCCTGACCAGCCGCGAGCTAGATCCGCGCTTCGGAAGCTAGGTTGTTTTAGTTATATGATAACTTATAAAAGGCACATGGCAGGTTAAACGTAAACCAACTTAGTGAACGAAACTGCATAGCTGCATAGCTTCGTTAACTAACACTTCTTCCAATCAAAATACAATAAAAAAAATTACAAATATACATATATCTACATTTTAGGCATCAGAATGTAGATATTTATTAATTCTCCCATGCAGTTTTGTTAACTAACACCCTCCAATCAAAATATAATAAAAAACTACAAATTGTGACGTGACATTGTCGCGTTCACCGCCCAGACGGTAGCTCGGCCGAGGGGAAGGTCGGGGATGGCGCCTGATGGCGCCTCGACTCGAGTAGGGGAGGGCTAATAGCGTTAACAAATTATTTTTTCTAGTTAGATTTTGTAAGAATGACAGGTGGTGCCGGAGCATGAGATCGACGACGAGATATGTAACGACGTGTGTCACAACAAGGGAAGGAGGGTCGCTTAGGGGACGCTGGAGTGAGCGGTTGACCGGCGGGCGGGTCACGCGGACCCACCGTCGCCAAAGCGCATAGAAGGTCTCGCACAGCACATCCCCGTCGCAGCATAAGGGAGGGGTACGTCACCGCTACCGCGGAGCGAGTGGACGCCCCGGACGCCTTACCCCGGTGGCACTTAGGGCGCCGAGCAGGTTAGCCACAGCCTGGCCAGCCGGGCTAACACTGAGATGAGCCCGTACACCATGACAGCCAATTGAAATTGCCGCGGGCAGGCAGCGGATGCGAGCGGCGCCGCGAGCAGGGCGGCACGCGCGACAGATCGACGGGGCGGAAAACCGCGAGCTTGGAGGCGCATGCGCGGGGGCCAGCGTGGTCCCACCGGGCCGGCCGCTCATCACTGTCGAACCAGCCGCAGCCGAGTCATCCCCGGAGTCATCCCCGGAAAAAGTGTCCCGACGCCGCCGAGCAGCAGCGAGCAGCTAATTTGTAAGATCTCCACTCCGGTGCCACCGCGGTAATTAGGGCTCGATCTCGGCCAAGGCCCGATCTTGGTAATCGCACATACCGATTAGATTACCGTATAGATTGGTCAGATTACTGTGCGAATGCCGGTTAGGTTACTTTGGCATTTTGATAGAATGTGTGGTCGTGGGGCGGCCGAGATAGAGTCCAGAAAGTATTAGAAAGCCTTCCTCGGATGCTCAGATGCGGCCGACAGTCAATTCGCGTCTAATATATCGTATTATTGCGTGCTTGTGACCAGAGGCGTGCCGCGAACGGTGCGTATCGTGGAATATCGCGTGCGTTGTTGCGAACGTGTCGGGATAAGTGTTAATGCGAGTCGCGAGGGGCCAAGGGGAAGCATATCGCGGACCGTGCGTTTCGGGAGAGATTTGTGGGGAGCCTCGCGGATATTTTGCGTCGTCGTTCGTGCGGGCAAATATCGTCGCGCTCGCTCGGCGGGGAGTTTCGCGGACGCATGGCCGAGATATTGCGTTACACTTGTTATGTATGGAAATGGCGCATTGTGAATATTGAGAGTCTCGCGGACGTTAAAGTCATTATCGCGGATACTTGGTGTCGCTCATTGCGGATATTATCGCGAATATTTTGTACCGCCTATTGCGAACATATTACGGGTCGCTTAGTGCGTATACTGAGAGTTTCGCGGACATTAGAGTCATATCGCGGATATCCTGTGCCACTTATTGTGAATATTTGAGTTATATCGTGGATATTTTGTGTCGTATATTGTGAATATTGTGAATATTGGAGTCGTATCGTATTTTGTACCGTTTATTGTGGATATTGAGAGTCTCGCGGACAATAGAGCCGTGTCGCGGATATCGTAGGTTGTATTTGCCTTGGGATTCGCGGTGAGAAGGCGTTGCGTTGAGCTCGCGGAGACGAGGCCTATGTTACTTGAAATTGAAATACATGATTGTTATTTATTATTTCTTGCGTGTTGATTGCGCTGCGCTCTCTCCTCACTCTCCTCGACAAAAGACGCAACCGACACCCTGAGTTAGCGTTCACGTGAGATATACCTGTTGAGCCGGGAATCGAATTGTTGAAACGTGGTGCGCGTAATCGCACCTGGCACCCATTCGGAGTATTTCGTCGAGAATATCATATCGCGGATACCGCGGAGCTACCGTCTTCTGGCAGGTAATTTGCGGCAGCGCCCCTTCGGCTAGCAAGACCGAAGAAAATCGGGTCGAAAAATATATTTCAAACATAAGTACTGAAAACTTATTTACTAAAATTTTTCATTATCACGTTGTAACTTTCTATTCATTACAGAAAATCCATATATCAAGCATTCAATGTAATTTTTAGGAAATAATTATATTCAATTGCAGTTACTTATTAATAAAGCTATAGAATTAGAATAAAACCAGTTCTAAACGCTCAGCAATTATTATATATACTCTGAAGATAACCTTTGTTTCAAAGTATTTAGACAATAATACGCGCGCTATCATCGCTATTGCGTCATTCTAACCTTATTTTATTACATACATTTAATGAGCGATGAAGATAGAATGCCCTGGTAAAAATTCTGTTAGAAACGGATAGGATTTGGATACAACTTCTAACAGTTTCTAACGGAATCCTAACCGTTCTAACTGCAAGGGTGAAGGGAAGATTCAACTCCTATACGTTTCTGTAAGGAGCACTATGGTATTTGCAAATGCAGACAAAAAATGTAACAGCGTGTAACTGTATCTAACTGGAGATTTATCGGCGTACATTATCTATAAGCTTTTAATAGAAAAAATCCCGCCCGTTTTTGTCCGCATCTTGCACGCATCGCATGCTGACGGTATTTTTCTGCAATTGCGGATAACATATCCATCTGCATCTGTATGCAATGCCGACCTATAAGAATCTGTCTGTAACTACGGATGCGATTCCTGTCTGTTTCTGTCCGCATCCTATACACATCAGATGCTGACGGTATCTTTCCGCACTTGCCAGATAACATATTGGATATATCCATCTGCATCTGTATGCAATGCCGACCTATAGAAATTTGTCTGTAACTACGGATACGATTCCTATCTGTTTCTGTCCGCAGTCTGTACACATCAAATGCTGACAGTATCTATACGTAAATGCTAATAGTATATCCATCTGCATCTGTATGCAATGCCGACCTATAGGAATCTGTCTGTAACTACGGATACGATTCCTGCCTGTTTCAGATAGGAGTTGAATCTTTTCTTCAACGTTGCTGTTAGAGCGAACAAGATTTCGTTAGATATTACCAGCGACTAGTTCGCGACGACGCCACTAGGCGGCGCATAATGGAAAACGTTTCTCACATTTAAAATACAACCAGCCATAATATATAAGCAGGCGTTCTGTCAGGCGACAACCAGAAAAATTACAGTGTCGTAACTGGAGGAATCCTTTCTCCTGGCGTTTAAAGGTAGAATCTACCTGATAACTACAAACCTCCCACAATGTACATGTATTTGCAGTAATAAGAAATGAATAAAATGCATTTGCAGTTAGAAACGGATAGAGCGGGCAAATCATAATTGCATGCAAATGCAAATAGATATCCTGCCTGGTTTTTCAATCAGATGCGGATAGACATTCAAAATTGGCTACGTATAAAAACGGAT
Organism: Temnothorax longispinosus; assembly: GCF_030848805.1. Taxonomy (NCBI): domain Eukaryota; kingdom Metazoa; phylum Arthropoda; class Insecta; order Hymenoptera; family Formicidae; genus Temnothorax; species Temnothorax longispinosus. The sequence continues at coordinate 8,854,084 of NC_092364.1, forward strand.
AGGATTCATAATCCGTCTGCGCATAGGTTCAGATAGAAGTTCCGTTCTGTTAGGAATCAGTTAGATGCAGTTAGCCTTCCACACCGTATTTGCGTACACAGTCTTATAGAATCTGCAACACTTTTCATCTGCTTCCATCTGTAATTGCCTGAACAAAAACGCATAGTAAAACAGTCAGAAACGGACAGAATGCATTTTCTATCCGTTTCTAATGGAAGTTTTACCATGGTGGTGCAATAGCGCTAATACCCCCTAACCCAAAATACAATTAAACAACGAATACATTACTATATCCACTTACCAGTGGAAAACGCCGGTTAACCTAACTTAACCTCAATCACAATGTGTTACCTTTGAGTGTCTCAAAGAGTTAATTTTCATGTATTGATATAAATATATAGGGGAGACCGGGGCAAAGTCGTCACTATTTTTTCGGTGTCAATTTTTAACAACAAAACAAATAATTTTAGTAAAATGTGATATACCGTTGTAAAGAGTGAACCCTTGGCTACAAAATTTATAAGGGCATTTTTGGTTTACGTCGCTTTGTTCAACCGGTATAGAATAAAAACGACAAAGATGCAAAAATTGAAATATCAAAATTGCCGAAGTGGAATCGTCACTCCATTTTCGGACTGGATTTTAAATGACAATACATAATTTCGATCATGAAAAATAATAGGATACATTTTATTAATTATTTTTAATAGAAAAATGGAAACATTTATTAATTAAAAACACGATGGCGGAAAATAATTACAAGAAAAGCTCACGCACTTATGTGCTTTATGCTTGCACGAAATGCACTGTTTCTCGTCAGCTCTGATCTTTGTCATCTCTGAACAGCACATATTATCTAAGTCCTTGTCGGAATCCGACAATCCGACCACTGCTGCTTCCTTGACTTTGATTTTTGCTTTTTGATTTTTGAAGCTTCATGATATCGTACGGCCACATCATCCAAGTGTGCTATTTCATCATTATTCTTCTTCAGCCAGTCATTCAACGTAATTCTCGTGACTCCAAATTGTTTTGCGGCTACTTTTCTTTGTCTTAATTTTATTTTTTTGATTATTTTTATCTTTTTTTTACTGCAAGAACTGCCTTCCTGAGTTACTCCTTGTCGACGGGAATCGTTTTGTGATGGTACGTGCGTACCATTTTTTTGCAATTGAGAAATACAATGACGCATTTACAACAAAAAATAGAGAAAAACCACCGGGATAAAGTCGTCACAGTGACAAGTTTGCCCCGGTGGCTTGGTGACGACTTTGTCCCGGACGCATATTTTAAGTTTAATCACTCATAAAATATTAGAAATCAACGAAAATAAAAAAAACTTTATTGGATTCGTGTTTAGCATGCATTACTCTTCAGAATCACTTATCTCGAGATTCAGAGAGAAAATAATATTTAAAATATTAAAAATTTTCGACGCGCAAAAATTTTCACTTTGGACCTCCAAAAACACGTTTGCCTTAATAAAAATCATGGCACATAATCTCACTAAACTCAGTTGGTTACATGGGCACCATAAGTAGAGTTTACTATATTAATGACAAGTTTACACAACATACAGATTTCGAGATAACTGTAGTGACGACTTCGCCCCAGTGACGATTCGCCCCGGTCTCCCTTATTTGGCGCCTTTTTTTATCTTTTTTGAAAAAGGTAATTTTGTACTGATACACATTAATACATAGAATAATAAAAGGAATCGATTTGTTGTAAAAAAAATTTTTTTTAAATTTGATTGCATGTTGCATAGATGCATTCAATTTTACAAAATTGCAAATATAAAAATTAATATTATTATTAGATTCCTTTCATTACGTATTCTATGTATAAAAGTATCAAGGTAAAGTCATCGAAAAGTGAATACTTTGAGAAATTTCATATTTTAAATTAAAAATATCATGACAAACTTTGAAATATATCAGGAAATTCTTAAAGAAAGAGAGCTTTATTGTTTCAAAAACGTCTCGACAAGGACTTAAAAATATGCATGCAATACAAAATATATAGAGGGTTTGATTCAAAAAGTTCAATGATTCTGACTTGATGACTCCACCTAAGGTCAAATACAGTCAGTAAATAGATCTTTTTAAACCCTACAACTTATTTTATCTAAAACATTTTTTTGCAAAACTGATATTTTTCGAGATATTTCGGAACCCCGATATTTTTTCCTTACTCTGTATATACATTGTTCGAGAGCACAGAGCACGCGGTAGCGCGAGTGGTAGCGCGAGAAGGACAACACAAGGAGACACAGTTCAATAAGTTTATGAGAATGAGTACAATAAAATAAGTATATTACAAAATATATACAGAATGTACAAAGTTCCTTTACTTTTAGCAAAGCAAGAAGCCGTGAACGCGCGCACTGAATTGAGCACGGCGTGCTAGAAGCAGTAAAGCGGGTTCGCGAAGCGAGATAGCGGAATTTCGTGTTCTAAGCGAAAGTATTCGAAGCGGTGTGCAAAGCGGTTTTAACTGGCGGGTGAACTTCGACAAAAAGAGAGCCCTCGGTACAGCGGCAAACCTTTTATTAATCCCGAGTCGAGGCTCTCTCCGGGCTAATAACCAATAAATTTAAACATCGAAGGTTGTTTAAGGACTCACAATCAGGTGCGTGATTGGTGGCCAAGAGCCGGCCGCGGGAAGGTTTGCGCCTGACATGCGCGGCGCTCGGATTTCGGAAGGTGATTGGCCATCGGCGGCTTACGTCATCGTACTAGCGACAATTTTCGTTTGGCGATCGGCAGAGATCGTTGCTTGTTTTCGATAGCAATGTTTATGGCATGGATTTTTTGCTTGCTTGTGCGACCGGTTCGCCGTGACTTTGTTATTAATAATAATGTTAGCGAACTTTCCGGAATAAGAATACCGGAAAAATCCATGCCATAACTTGACTGTAATTTAAGGCGTTTTGATCGACTTATATTTTACTCAAGCGTGCGTGTTCGGACATGCGGATTATTACGATCTCAAACATCCCGCCCGCCTCGTCATATTTTGACGAAACGAGACGGTGCGCTCGATGGTGCGACCGAAGTCGCGGCAGAAAGTATCGATTAGCGATCGATTAGTGACGATCGCAATACCGGCGTGAGTGCGAGCGGCCATGTTGCGGGGTGCGCGGCTGCGCAGTAGCATAATACGTGGAGATCTTGAGCGATGAACATATATTCGCAAATCGCGTGACAAAATACGTGACGCGAAGTGTTCGGTGACACGTGAAAATTGAAGTGGATCGGGTGTCGCGGTACCGGCTTCGAGGTATTTTCGATGGTCGCGAGGGATCGAGGCTCGCGCGAGCGACGGCGCGACGGCGGAGAGCGACGACGCGCGGAGCACATGGTGATCACATGTATCGTCGCAAGCGTGAATTCGTGTGTAAGTTGAGTCGCGAAAATGCGAATAAGTCCGCGAGTGAATTGCCGTGTTAACGTGAGTGCAGTGAGAGGTGAAGTGAACAGTGCATCGTGAACGAAGAAGTAGGTGTCAATAAATGTCACACGTATTTTTACGAACAATAGGTAAAATATAATTTATTTCTCTTTTTCATTTACATGGACATGGAATACCGCACACGGATAGCATTCGCTTCGTGTTCAACTTTCTGTCGAGTTCGCTCGTTACGTGTCGCGATGATACAAACGTACGAGATTGTCGAACTTGCGGGATTACGCTGACCGCTGAGCGGGATCGTTCTCGCTATCGCTTGCCGTTCGCGAGTTCTGTTTCGACGGCTGTGTGTTCGCCGATCGCGCTCCGGTATCCACCGGAAGCTAAGACTCTACGCGAGAAGTTAGGAAGACGAGTTGGCTCGACGCGACCGTTCGCATCGAGAGCCGAGAGACAAATCCCCGATCGCTGGGCTCGGTTGCCCTGCCTCGCTGTCGCTGGGGCTATCCCCACTACGCGCCCTGGCCATTCTTCCAGGCCTTTCGCACGCAGCTGTGTCAACAGCTCCGTTGTCCTGGCTTGCACATCTGGCAGACACCTGTTGGTTTTCGCACAAATTTCCGGATTCCGATCGCTCGCTTTTGACTAGCCACATTGTTCTCGGCCGCACATCTGCCGTACACCTGTGGCTACTCGTTTGCGTTTCCGCATTCCGATCGTCCTCGCACTTCGCCCATTCGAGAAAGCATATTTACGCTTTGCGCTATTCTAGGGCGACGTCCTCCTCGTCGTACTCTCTAGATAATTCGAGATACTTTCGCAATAGGAGTTCTATGCTCACACAGACAATAATGCCGTTTCCGTGTATCCGCGCCCAAAGCACTCCGACGCTCGGTACAGCGATCATTTGGCACCTCCGCTTCGCGTTTCACCCCCGGTAAGCGGTTTCCATTTTCGCGCACCGATTCCGCATTGCCGCGCTCCGACTCGGCTGAAACTCGGCAAGCCGATACTCCGTGGTATCGACGACAGGCTTGCTCAGTGACAAGCGGGTTCCGCTTTCTCGCCCCGATTTTGCGTTACCGCGCTCCGATTCGCTCGAGACTCGGTAGGACGAGTCTCTGTTGACTCTACAGCGCGTATGCTCAGCGGTAAGCGGTTTCCGCCTTGGTACACCGAGTTTGCTTTCCCGTACTCCGACGCGCTCGAAACTCGGCGGGACGCGTCTGAGAAGACCCCACGACACGCTTGCTCAGCGACAAGCGGTTTCCGCTTCGGTTCACCGAGTTTACTTAATCGCACTACGATTCGCTCGAAACTCGGTGGGACGAGTCTGAAGAGACTCCACGACACGCTTGCTTAGCGGTAAGCGGTCTCCGCTTCGGTTCACCGAGTTTGCTTCGCCGCACTCCGATACGCTCGAAACTCGGTGGGACGAGTCTGAAAAGACTCCACGACACGCTTGCTTAGCGGTGAGCGGTTTCCGCTTCGGTTCACCGAGTTTACTTAATCGCACTCCAATTCGCTCGAAACTCGGTGGGACGAGTCTTAGGCGACTCTACCACACGCTTGCTTAGCGGTAAGCGGTTTCCGCTTCGGTTTCCGCTTCGGAGTTTACCTAATCGCACTCCGATTCGCTCGAAACTCGCTGGGATGAGTCTGAAGAGACTCTACGACACGCTTGCTTAGCAGTAAGCGGTTTCCGCCTCGGTTCACCGAGTTTACTCAATTGCACTCCGATTCGCTCGAAACTCGGTGTCGATGTTCTCGCGTGCTCCCTCACATCGTCGCCCGGCCCGTTCACGCGATTATGCCTTCGCGCTGCGAACTCCGTTTCCGGTTGCCGGACTTGCTCGAAGTTAAGCAAAACGCTTCGCCCGCGATCACCCGTCATACCCACGAACGGGTTTCCCGTTCGGACGAGCGGTTCGCTAATCCGTTGTTCTCGCGCTGCCTCGCGAGCGTATTCCGCTTAAGCCATTCGTCTGATGGACCGCGTCACCCCGTTGCCGCGGTTTCGCAGTCTCGCGTTTCGTTTGCTTTACATATGAAAGGAAAGGAACTCATATCTGAATCAGTCAATCAATCAACCTGGATGCGTACTTTATTTATTTTGTCGCATCGTAATTGAGATGACACTGACTCTACTTAAACGCTAAGTCCCTACGCGGGTGCCTTTATTGCGCTCGTCGCGTCTCGCGTGCTTATGCGTTTTTACTCCCGCTCGTTCGTTTTAATCGGCCCGCTGGCCTCGCGCTTCTTCCCCGCTGTCGTCGCCTTGCGCTCCTCTCGTCGCGTCTCCCTGACCTCGCCGCTGCCGCTGCATCGCTGCATCTGGATGATGGGTGTCCTCAGGGCTGTCGGACGTACCGGGCCCTTCCGGTGTTCGCTTCCGGTCATCTTTCCCGCTGATGCCGTGTTCCCCGGCCTCGGCGCCTCAGCTGTTGGCTCGGTGGCCGCTTGGCTGGTCGATGGATGGTGCAGCCCAGCGAACAGCTGCATCCTCTCCGGTCACGACGTCGTCGACGTATCAGTCGTGACGGAGAGCGAGCGCGTCGCGCGGATGACGGGCTTTCTCGTCTTCGGCGGGCTCGCGGGTTTCGGCGAGGTTCTGCGGAGGTAAAGAGGACGGCAGTCGGGAGACGTGCCGTTCAGCGGGTGTGCGTTCGTGGGGGCGCACGATGCGTTGCTCGCACTCCTCGTTCTTGGAAGTGAGCGTGACGGAAGCAGGAGGTTCGCTTTCTAGCTTCCTGAAGCGGCATACCCGCTCGGTCAAGTCATGGCCGGCGGTACATTGGAGTGAGCTGTGGTGACCAAGGAGAGAGGTCGCGCCGCAGCCCCCTGACAGAATCCATCCCAGGATGGTCTTTTGCGCGATCGGCTCTTGCGGTTTTCCCTTGCGGAGACCATCCTCCAGGATGGCCGAGCACACCTCAGCGCCCAGAAACAGCTCGACTGGGTCGTTGGCGGCGAAGAGCGGATCGGCTAGAGGAAGCCCCTGCAGATGAGGCCACGTGGTGCTGCACTTGATCGCGGAGCCCTGGTAAAGCGAGAGGTGCGGAAGCACGAACGCGACAGCAGTGAGCGTGGCTCCGGTGGTCCTTGACGTGAGGCTCATTGACACTTTGCCCCGAGTAGATCCCGATTGTGAGCCACCGATGCCGAATATAGACACTCGGGTGCGCGATCGCGGTAGGCGCAGCCGTTGCACCAGGGACTCCGACACGATCGAAACTTGGTCGATGAGAGCCCGCACTTCGCGTGGATCACCTTGACGGTCGGCGACGATCACGCGCGCGGTCGCGAAGAGGATCGCTTTGCGGTCGTCGGTCTTTCCGACAGCGGAAAGAGTGCTGACCTCAACGGTGGGTTTCGTCCTGGAAATGTACGCGTCGTGGAGCATCGTGTGGTGACGCGAGTTGTACGTCATACAGTTCCTGGTGGACTGACACTTTGCCACCGGATGGTTGCCGAGACATTTAATGCATAGCTTGTTTGTCTCGGCCACGGTCTTTCTCTCACTGGCCGGGTTGGCCTTGAAGTCGGGGCACCCCATGAGCGAGTGCTTCCCGTTGCAGAGCGGACACTGCAAAGGCTCAGTGCGCTTCGCGATGTGCGTTTTCGCGGACCGAGATGGCTCACTCGCGGTGTTGACAGAGTTTTTCGGGTACGCGGCGTTTAATGTGAAAATCCGTTTAGTGATAAAGTTTATTAAAAGGTCGTAATTTGACGGTTCGAAGGAGCCTCCCGAGGAGGATTCCCACTCCAGGCGCGTTCGTGAGTCAAACAGCTCAACGATGAGGTGGTTAACCCCCCAGGGGTCCACTGGCGTCCTTTCGGACCCTCCGGGGCCCGATGGGAGCCTTTGGATACGGGTTTTGCAAACCTGGAGTACCCGAGCACATCAGACCGTAATCTACGGCAGTCCTACGGGGCTGTCGTAGACCGGGGAGTCCTTTTCAGGACTCGTGAAGCAGACTACCTTTATAAACAACTGTCCGGCCGGTCGGGGCCGTGAGGAATGAGCTTGCTCACCCAACCAACCTAAGGGAAAGTGTTAAAAGGATCTCAGGATCTTCTAGCAGTGTTATCTTGGTAAACAAATAATGCAGGTACACGACTTGTGGAGAAAACAACGTACTTTATTCTACGTACTAAATTAAGTAGATTGCACGCACGCAAAAGAAAACTAATGATAGCTAAGCCTGAATCGGCGTGGTGCGATACGCATAACGCAGAGAGAACGAAGGATCGAGAGCGCCCGAGCGCGCGAAGCGCCGGAAGACGCCAACCGCTCAACGAGAGAGCGCCGCTAACGGAAAACATGTGCACCGTATGCTAGAGAATAAGGGCGCTACACACGAGCTTGGCGGCAATTACAAATGAAGCTAGAGAAACATAATCTTAACAGAAAGAAAACCCTGACAGAAAACCGGGGGACCGGCTGCTCTGCTTAGGAGTCTGGGTCTGGCTCAGGACTGGTGGTCCGAGGAAACTTGGGCGTAAACCCCGTTCTGGCAACCTGGACTCCAACAGCCGGTAGGGGTTGGCGGCCCTGACTTCAATTGCCCGGTCGGCCGTGACCGTTAAAGGGATCCTATATCCGTCTGTAATACTGACTTCTTGCTTTAACCTCAACTTGCGAAAACATTCGCTTTACATAAAAATTCTACAATGTATTGTTACCAAAAGACTGTGGCGTGGTCAGCGGATTACATCTAAAAATACGATACCGTTGTCAGAATTAGGTTTAGATTCTAAACAAAAAAGTTATCTATAAAAAATGATTATTGCAAACTTTCACTAAAAATGGGGCGCATGCACTTTTAGTGCACGTTTGCAATAATCATTTTTCATAAATAACTTTTTTGTTTAGAGTCTAAACCTAATTCTGACAACAGTATCGTATTTTTAGATGTAATCCGCTGGCCACGCCACAGTCTTTTTGTAACAATACATTGTAGAAATTTTATATAAAGCGAATGTTTTCGCAAGTTGAGGTTAAAACAAGAAGTCAGTATTACAGATGGGTATAGGATCCCCTTAGGAAGGGGGAGGTTTCTACTCCCCCATCGGCTTAGAGGAAGGAAAACCTCGATAAAAAACCACGGGGTAGGGGACCTTCCGTGCTCTGTCCCCCCACGGGCGGCGGATGCCGGAGAGCGAGCAATGGCTCGGTCCGGCATCGGCTACGCGTGCGGAGGGGATGATAAAGGGGAGGGTTCTTTCGGTGGAAGTAGGGGGAGAGAGGTCTCACCCATTGCACGCCGGTGCTCCGGCGGGGTGGGGCCCCTAAAGGGAATAAAGGGAATGAGTAGCAGGTCGTCCCGTGCCGCTCGGACGTTTCCGAGGTCGGGGCGGGGCGACCTGCACGGGGAGGTTTCGTCGGGCCGCCGGGACGTTTCCCGGTTAGGGCCGGCGGTGTCAGTTGCCGTCGGCAACGAGGGTCGACGGCGCGTAGGAGGGCTCGTTGGCGGATGATCACTTCACTTGGGGGGCACTTTGCCCTCTCGCGGGCGGCGGCGAGGGGACTGGGATCGAGTTTCTCGGCCGGATCCCCTCGTACGGCTTAGCGCGCGGGAGGTGTAGGATGGGGTGTTTCCCTTACCCTAAGTCCGACAACGAGCGCACAGGGTCGTTGGTGCAGAGGCTGCCTCGGCCGGCGACCCGGGATTTTATGCTCGTCGCCCGGGCGGAAGGGAACATTGCAGAGGTTGTGGCTTCCTTGCCCCTGAACGTCCGGGGGATCTTTCCTCCGTGCGTGGCTGCGCACTTTCGGTGCCCCTGCTGTCGGGGCAGAGGACCCCAAAAAACCCGCGGTGCGATGGCTCCTTGATGGGCCTCGCTTGCGGGGGAGTAAGGGCAGACCCAGGGACCTGCCCCGGATGCACATTCCCGGGGCTAAGGTGTAGCCTGCCCCCCGGGGGAACTCGGGGCCTGGCCAGTTTTCTTCAGGGGCTGGTCGGTGAGGGCACGCCCTGGCAGGCGGAGCCGCGGAGAGTCTAGGGGGGCCTAATTTTATGGAGCCTCTTTTTACAACGAGCTTAGGGAGTGCAGGGGATCGGGATCGAGAGATCTCGGTCGACCCCCTACAAGCGGGAACGGAACAGGGCCGATTACGGTCTCCTACAATAAAGGGAGGGATAGTTTCCAAAACTGGGAACAAGAGAAAAATAGGTCCTAAATCCTATAAAGACTCCCTGATATCTGGGAGCTCCTCGTCAAGACATTCTGGCCCAAGTTTGGGCAAGAAGTCTGAGCTTAAGACCCACCCATCCTTATCTAAGGGGAGGTCACGCTCAAATGAGAAGGGAAACGTCTCTGATTCCGAGGACTTCGAGGAGTATTTGAGACAATGGGACAGTCTCATAAAGGCTCCCGGTAGCCGCAGAGACTCGTCGACGCACTTGGAGGTCTCGGATTGTTCCGTCGTCCTGGATGAGGAAGAAAGAGCTGGTCTTCGGTCCGGACTCGGAGAAAAAAGAAAAGAGAGGTAGGCCAGTAACTACGGGCGAGTGGGAGGTAAAGAAGGCGAAACTGGCGTAGAGACATCGAACAGAGGAGGAACAGAGGATTAAGGACCTCACTAACCCAATGATCCCGGCCGTACTGTCAAAGAAATGGCGAGAAAGCGAACATAAACTGATGGAAGAGTTTAGGCATCGACCTAAGGAAGACCTAAGGAAGACTTGGCGCAACTGATTGTTGAACAGATGGCCGTGGTCGACAAGGTGAACACCACCAGTAAAACGCTGAAAGGAGGAGACCAGGGCAGCCTTAACAAGGCTGCCTCTACGATCAACGCGGCAGCTGCACATCTAATTAGTCGTTTAAAAACCGGCGACGAAGCCGTGGTTAGAGACGTTGAGATGGAAAATCTCAGGCACAAGACAGCCAGCCTGGAGGAGCAAGTGGCAGAGCTTCGTAAAAAGCTGGAGGAACGCCAAGGCGTCCCATAAGAGGAGGAAATGAAATTGGTCATCGACGAGACTCCCAATCACCTCCCCTCGCCTGATAGACAGGAGTCTATCACGCGGAGGATGGAAAGGAACAAGACCAGTGTCATCACGGACGACGACCCACCGGATGACACTGAGAACGTGCCAAGTAGACGGGAGAAAATTTTCAGGAAGATCAGAGGAGGGCACTCCGCCAGCGTTGAGGCCACCGATATTGGGGAAGCCCCCCCAAGACGATTGACCCGGCAGTGCCACCGAGAAGTGACCAACACGAAGACATGGGCCTCGAAGGCAGAATCATGTCTGAGGTGAGGAAGATGGAGACGAGGTTCGAGGAGATGGTCTGGGAACTCATGGCGAGAGTAGCCATGCCACCCCCGGGAAACACGGCCGGACCCGCGGACCCGCGACCGGACCCCGAGGGGAGGTCAATCCCCGCGGTCGGTGCGGACCCAACCCCGTCAACATCGCCAGCTAGCTCCGTTGCCTCCACTCTTAGGAAGAATAGGAAAGGCAAGAGCGGCAAGAGAATGGAGAGGCAGGGAAGCCCGGTAAACCGAGCAGGAGCCGCGGCAGAGACACTCTCAAAGAAGGGAACTGCCAAGAAGGCAACAGTCAAGCAATCAAGATCTCCTCTGCCAACATCCAACTTGTACAGACCTCCTGGACGGAGGTTGTTAAAAAGGGGGCGGCCGGTGGCAAAGAGAAGCCACAACAAGGGCCAAAGCAGCCACAGAAGCAGCAACAGAGGCAGCAGCAACAACAGCAGCAGCCGCGCCAAGCCCCACTTAAAGGGAAAGGTGCAGCGGGAAGTGGGACAGTCCCCACCAACAACAAGGGGAAAGGAAGAACGGCAGTGACCAATAATAAGGTAGCCAACAACAACGGCAGGACATCTGTCAGGAAACCGCCAAGGACCGCTGCGGTGACCCTGACGTGCCTTGAGAGAAATTATGACGAGATTATGAAAGAGGCTTGTAGTAAGATTTCCCTCAAGGACTTGGAAATTGTGGGCCCCCTAAGACCAAAGAGGGCCTAAACCGGGGCACTCCTTATAGAGTTCCCCGGTAAGGAGGGTAAATCGAAGGCGGATAAGCTGGCGGAACACATGTCCGAATTGTTTCGGGGCCGCGAGGGAGTAATGGTATCACGACCAGTCAAGACGGGCGAGATCCGGATCCTTGATATCGAGGACTCGATATCGCCCGAAGAGGTGGCAGACGCCATTGCCGAGTTGGGCAAGTGCCCAAAGACACAGATCCAGGTGGGGCCGTTCAGACGAGGCCCCAATGGATTGCTAACGGCGTGGACAAAGTGCCCATTGGCAGCTATTGGAGCTATCCACGGTAGCGATAACAAGCTACAACTTGGATGGTTCACCGGGAGGGTGCAGCAGCTCGAGGCGAGACCCCTCCAATGCTTCTGCTGCTTAGAGGGGGGCCACGTCCGGGCGACGTGCACAAGTACCGTGGATAGAGGTGCCAGGTGCTATAGGTGTGGCACAGAGGGTCACCGCGCGCGCAACTGCAGGGAAAAGGTTAACTGCCCAGTGTGCGCGGACCTGAAGAGACCCTCTGCGCACAGGGCAGGAAGCAAGGCCTGTACAGCGGCGAAAAAAAAGAGAAGACCCGGATGGGCGGCCACACAGACTCAGCCCTCAGCACCTAGGGAAGACGTAAAAATGAGGCCGGTGAAGGACACCGGAACAGAGCCTGGTTCTTTTTCCGCCATGGAAGTAGATAGACCCCTTCTTAAGAGACCACAAACTCGTAGGAGAGGAGTGAAGAGGACGTGGCCACGAAGAAACTGGCCAGGAAGAAGCAATCGAGGAAGAACGCTTCGGACGAAGAACCCCCTGCGAAAGACAGGCCAAGAGTAGAGAAAGAGGGGGAACCTTTAACAACGAAGAGGAACCATAATGCCCCCAAATATTCTCCAGGCCAACTAAATCACTGCCGCGCTGCCCAGGACTTGTTTCTTTAGTCCATGGCAGAGCGCGGCAGTGGCCTGGGGATCATCGCGGAGCCGTACCAAGCGCCGCCAAACCATCCGTGTTGGGCGGTTGGCCGGTGCGGCTCTGTTGCGATTACCTGAAGGCGGACAATGGATCCGATCGCCTGCACTCGAATAGAGGCAGGCGACGGATTTGTTGTCGTGAAATGGGGCCAGATTCTTGTTGTGGGGGTATATCTGCCCCCTAGCATGAATCTGGCTAGGTTTGAAGCAACTCTCGATGACATACGTCGCGTCGTTGAGAGAGTCAACCCAGCGCCGGTGATCGTGGCCGGGGACTTCAACGCCAAATCAGCGTTGTGGAGGTCCCCGGCCACGAACAACCAAAGAAGAATTCTCGAGGCATGGACGGCGGGCCTGGGCCTGTGTGTGTTAAACATCGGCACAGTACAGACTTGTGTGCGGTCGAGGGGGGGATTTATCGTTGACACGACCTGGGCCAACACTGCGGTCGCACGCCGAATCTCGGGTTGGAGGGTGGCTGTAAAGGCCGAGACGATGTCGGATCACGCGTACATCGAGTTCTCCCTCTCGGCCACCCCGCCGGGGGCTCAGGCCCGCCGTCAGGAGCTTGATAAAAAGCTCCCGAGGTGGTAGTGGAGGAAGATGGACCGCGAAATGTTCCAGACCGCGGTCCATACCTCACTTTGGAATGAGGACACTCTAAAAGATGTCTCTGCCGACGTGGACGATATGCCTGAGAGGATCGGGGATATCATGACCGAGGCGTGTGACGCCGGTATGCCCCGATCCAGGCCAAGTCCACGTCGGAAAGCGTATTGGTGGACGGAGGAGATTGCCGAGTTAAGGCGCTCCTCCGTCCACGCTAGAAGAATCTGGCTGCGAGCCCGGCGCAGCCAAGATTCTTATAGGCCAGAGGAGGCCGGAGAGGGTTACCGCTCCGCCAAGCGGGCCCTCTCTGTGGCCATTAAAGTGGCCAAGGACAGAGTTTGGAGAGAGCTCCTTTAGGCCCTTGAAAAGGATCCGTGGGGGAGCCCTTACAGGATAGTCCTGAACAAGCTCAGGCCATGGGCGTTCCCTACGACGGAGTCGTTGGACCCCGAGTTTCTTGAGAAGGTCGTTGACACCCTCTTTCTCGATGATCCGGGGAAGAGGGCCGGCGACGCCCCCGCTCCACCGCCGGTGGAGTGGGAGGAAGGACTCGGGGTCAGTATGGAGGAGCTCGCGAACGCCGCCAAACGGATAAAGTCCTTGGTCACAGGGAAACTGGCTGAGCATCTTAGGGTGCTCTTTACTAAATGCCTGAAAGAAGACCGGTTTCCCAAACGGTGGAAGGTGGCAAAGTTGGTCCTTTTCCCCAAAGTGGGAAAACCAGCCGACCAACCATCAGGGTATAGACTAATCTGTCTGCTGGACGAGGTCGGCAAGTTGTTTGAGTGGGTCATAGCCGACCGACTCGTCCGGCACCTGTCCCGGACTGGTCCGGACCTATCGCCGGACCAGTACGGCTTCCGAGAGGGCAGGTCAACGGTGGATGCGATTAACCACATTCGGCCCTCTCAGAAGCCGCCGCGGAAAAGGGCAGGGTGCTACCTCGTGGGTATCTCGTTCAATATTGCGAACGCGTTCAACACCCTGCCCTGGCCGGTCATTAGGAGGACACTGATTTGTCACAACGTGCCTCTATTTGATCGCGGTCATCTTTGATTATCTCCGGGACAAGAGATTGGTCTACACCGACAGGGATGGACACCTGAGGGTACGGCTGGTGGTGCGGGGGGTTCCGCACGGGTCGGTCATAGGACCACTCCTGTGGAACCTCGGATATGATGCCGCACTTAAGACCGTCCTCCCCCCAGGATGCTGGTTGAATGGGTTTGCGGATGACACATTCCTGGGGGTGGAGGGCGACGACTGGGAGGAGGCAACAAAAAGCCAACGTCGCTGTGGCATGTGCGGTGGCTGCCATTAAGAACCTGGGACTCCGGGTGGCTCCCCAGAAAACACAAGCTGTTTTCTTTTACAACCGAGCAAAGGAGAGGCCACCCGGAGTGTACGTAAAAGTGGAGGAAACCCGTGTTCCCGTAGGGGCCCAAATGAAACTTTTGGGCCTCTGGTTGGACGGCACCTGGAGCTTTGGCGAGCACTTCGCTCGCATTATTCTCAGGATAATGGGAGTGGCAAATAGTCTGGCAAGACTAATGCTAAACCTGGGGGGGGGGGGGCGAGCGGACATGCTCGCCGTCTCTATGCCGCGACGGTGCAGTCCGTGGCACTCTATGGCGCCCCGATTTGGGCGCCAGTGGCGGTGAGCTCCGCACGGATCAAGGCGATGCTACGCCGAGCTCAACGTGTGGTGGCCCTCCGAGTGTCACGGGCATATCGCACCGTCTCGCATGCGGCGGCGACGGTCCTCGGGGCTCCCTCCGCTAGAACTCGCGGCTGCGCAACACGCTGAGGTATATCGGCGTACCAGGCAGCTGCGGGTTCCGAGGGGGCCTGTCTGGAACGGGGCCAGTCGAGTAATTAAGCTCCAGGAAAGGGCGGTCTTCATAGATAAATGGCGAGAATATCTTGCCAATCCCAATTTGGCGGGTAGGAGGACCGTCGCGTCGATGCTGTCCGACCCTGTCTAGCGGATTGGCTGGACAGTCGGCGACACGGGTTGACATATAGGGCGACACAAGTGTTTACCGGACATGGATGTTTCGGTGAGTACCTGTGTCGCATTGGGAAGGAGGCAGCCACCAACTGCCATCATTGTGACGCGACGAGGGACACGGCGCAGCACACGCTGGAGGAATGTCCAGCGTGGGCTGTGTAGCGCCGTGTCCTACAAGGAAAGGTCGGGAATGACCTCTCCCTTCCGGCCGTGGTGGCGGCTATGGTCGGGAGTGAAACGAGGTGGCGGACATTCCTGGCATTTTGCGGCAGTGTAATGTCGCAGAAGTAGGCGAGCGAGAGGATTAGGAGGGGGGAAGTACGTTTCCCTCCGACCGACAGGGAAGAAGAGGAGGAGGGAGGAATGGAGGCCGAGGCGACCGCCAAGAGTGTCGCCGCCGCCTGAAGAGTGGCGGCGGCGACTGCGGCCTCGCGGCAGTGCTCCGGATGCGGCCCCGCGTGGAGCGCGATAGGAGGGGGAGAAGGGGGAGTGTGCGGCCAGGTAATGTCCGCTAAAGAGGAGGCGGAACGGATCCGCCGCGGAGAGAGAAATCCCGACGCGGCGGGTCC
Source organism: Temnothorax longispinosus (assembly GCF_030848805.1). Lineage (NCBI taxonomy): Eukaryota > Metazoa > Arthropoda > Insecta > Hymenoptera > Formicidae > Temnothorax > Temnothorax longispinosus. The sequence continues at coordinate 8,869,659 of NC_092364.1, forward strand.
GTCCCAGTGATTTGATTTGTGTGCAGTCCAGTCAGGGCTGCCCCGCCTTTAGGCGGCTTAGCGACTTTTACGGCCGCTTGAGTGGTAAACACCCCGGAGCCTCTCCTCCGACAAGGGGTGGGTCCGGTGGCGGGAGGTCGGCGTACCGGCTGGCACCGGTCGTTGATCCAACCTCCCATAAGTAACGGAAGAAGCAGCGGAGCGGGAGGTGTCCACGCCCCGCAGCTAATGATATCTTCTGCTCATTAGCAACAGAGCCTCTGCTCAGAGCAGAGAGCCAGTCAGGCCCAGCGCTGGGGGCGTCCGGACGCTGTGTTAAACGTCCCCGGGCGCTCCCACAAGGCGCAGGTAAGGACACCCGTGAGGTTTTAGCCGGTAGGCTATACATGTAGTATTGTGGGCGATGTACATGTATAGAATCCGGCACTTCCCTCGCTCCTTTGTTAGAAGGGCGAGGGGGTCTTTCCCCCTGTCACCCGGGAAGCTACCGGGCATGCCCGGTAGTAGAAGATTTCCTTACGTTAAAAAAAATGAGATGGTTAAAAAGGTCCATGCCGTGCAAATTGATGAGCCTCTCTATGATCTCTTGAGCATTGACGGCGTTATGGACGCGGCTGAGCTCATCGGCGGTAGCGGCTTTCATCTTCGCCACGGCGGTAAACGAGGCAAAGTTGGAGCGTATCAGCTCCTTCTTGTTCTCATAATGTTTGCAGAGTATCGCCCACGCGCGATCGTAATTTTTGCCCGTAATCGTTAACGACCTTACCAATTTTTCAGCCGACCCTTGGAGGCACGAGCGAAGGTAGTGCAGCCGTTCGATTGGCGAAATGGACGAATTGTCGCCAATGACCGACCGAAAAAGATCCCGGAAGGTTGGTCAGTCTTCGTATGCACCCGAAAATTGCGGCAGTTTTATACGGGGCAGCAAGGTTCTCGACGTGCGTTCGCCCCTCTGCTCTGACAGCGTGAGGGACGTGAAGGCTGACGCGGTCTTAAAGTGATTTGCCTGTTCGGACAGGGCGCTACGCTGAAGGACGTAAGCATTCTCGGCGTTGTCGAGTAACTCATATTTGGCGTAGTCACTTTCAGCGTAGCGGTCCTTGTAGCAGGCTCGAATCATGTCCTGCTGACTTTCGAACTTTGCCCATAGGTCGTCAAGAAGGCGAATGCGTGTCTCGATGGCAGAGAGGGTGATGTTCGCCTGACCCATCTTCTTCAGGTTGTCAACGGCTCTGGAGATGCGTCCGAAGAGTTCTAGTTGGCTGTTCAGCATGGCGCTCTGGACAAGACTCATGTTGTCTTCGTTTTTCAGGCACTCTTGATTGCGGTTGCCGGCGATGATCCGGCTCGAAGGACCAGAATGTTCGAGAGAACGCGGTAGCGCGAGTGATAGCGCGAGAAGGACAACACGAGGAGACACAGTTCAATAAGTTTATAAGAATGAGTACAATAAAATAAGTATATTACAAAATATATACAGAATGTACAGAGTTCCTTTACTTTTAGCAAAGCAAGAAGCCGTGAACGCGCGCTGAATTGAGCACGGCGTGCTAGAAGCAGTAAAGCGGGTTCGCGAAGCGAGATAGCGGAATTTCGTGTTCTAAGCGAAAGTATTCGAAGCGGTGTGCAAAGTGGTTTTAACTAGCAGGTGAACTTCGACAAAAAGAGAGCCCTCGGTACAGCGGCGAACCTTTTATTAATCCCGAGTCGAGGCTCTCTCCGGGCTAATAACCAATAAATTTAAACATCGAAGGTTGTTTAAAGACTCACAATCAGGTGCGTGATTGGTGGCCAAGAGCCGGCCGCGGGAAGGTTTGCGCCTGACATACGCGGCGCTCGGATTTCGGAAGGTGATTGGCCATCGGCGGCTTACGTCATCGTACTAGCGACAATTTTCGTTTGGCGATCGGCAGAGATCGTTGCTTGTTTTCGATAGCAATGTTTATGGCATGGATTTTTTGCTTGCTTGTGCGACCGGTTTGCCGTGACTTTGTTATTAATAATAATGTTAGCAAACTTTCCGGAATAAAAATACCGGAAAAATCCATGCCATAACTTGACTATAATTTAAGGCAAAATTTCGATCGACTTATATTTTACTCAAGCGTGCGTGTTCGGACATGCGGATTATTACGATCTCAAACACATACAGGGTGTCAATTTGAAAACTTTTAGTCGAAATATCTTGGGAATTAATAATGATATCAAAACACGATTTGGAGAGAATGTAGGGGAGCAAGGGGGACATACTTTAATTTAAAAAAATTTGACCTTAGGTGGAGGCGTCAACGTCAAATAAAGGTCAACTTAATTTTTTTTAATGGACATATTATTTTTTAAATATCTACGTTTGTAGCCTTTTTCATTACGAGCTCAACGCGCTATGATCCAAAGTCGCCAAAGATCAAATGACCAAATGCAGACTCATAGTATTATTGTCTTTGTACATGTTATAAGACACCTTTTACAGCTGCAGCTTGCGAATCGACAATATTAAATTCATTGCAAAATGACCTAACACACTTCAAGTTGAGTTGCTTCATTCACTAATCTTTGTACGGTTCTGTTTTTCTTTGCTATTGATCCTGTTTCTTCAAATTTTAATATTAATTGTTGTACGCAGGTGTGACTGACATTTTTTCAGTTTACTTAAACTGGTAAGTATAGTGAGTGCTAATTTGTACTACAAGCGTTAACATGATGATTCCGCGTGCCCAACTAAGTCATCATGACATTGCCCATGTCCACGAACATAAACACGAACAAGAAATAGCAGTCTAACAACAAGATCCGTTCGATTTCGATTTAGTTTTGATTTAGTAAAGAAGCTGCAGCTGTAAAAGGTGTCTTATAACATATACAAAGACAATAATACTGTGAGCCCGCATTTGACCTTCAAAGATTTTGGATCATAGCGCGTTGAGCTCGTAATGAGAAGGGTTACAAACGTAGATGTTTAAAAAATTGTGTCCATTAAAAAAAATTAAGTTGACCTTTATTTGACCATGACGCCTCCACCCAAGGTCAAATTTTTTTAAATCAAAGTATGTCCCCCTTGCTACCCTATATTCTCTCCAAATCGTGTTTTGGTATTTTTACTAGTTTCCGAGATATTCCGACTGAAAGTTTTCAAATTGACACCCTGTATATATAAAACATTAAATACGTTTAGAAAACATATATGTATATATAGGGGAGACCGGGGCGAAGTCGTCACCGAGGCGGAGTTGGCATTAGTTATCTCGAAACCTGTATGTTGTGTAAACTCGTCATTAAAATATAGTAAACGCTACTTATGGTGCTCATGTGACCAACGGAGTTGAACGGAGTTTGGTGAGATTATGTGCCATGTTGTGATTTTTATTAATCAAAATCCAGTCCGAGAATAAAGTGACGACTTCGCCCCGAGGGTGTGACGACTCTGCCCCGGTAATTTTGACATTTCAATTTTTGCACTTTTGTCGTTTTTATTCTATACCGGTTGAAAAAAACGACGTAGACCAAAAATGCTCTTATAAATTTTGTTGTCAAGTGTTCACTCTTTGCAACGGTATATCACATTTTACTAAAATTATTTGTTTTGTTGTTAAAAATCGGCACCGAAAAAATAGTGACGACTTCGCACCGGTCTCCCCTACTAACACGTGTTATCTGGGTATAATATTATCCAATGTATTTTTAATATTCCGAAAAATAATACTACAATATTTGTCACAGAGATATATCTAATATTAATCAAAATGTTTATAATAAATATTTATATTATATTATATTATATTTATATTATATTGACAAAAGATATAAAAAAACATTTCAGTTTATATATAAGAAATATTTTTCAATACATTTCCAAAATATATTTTATATATCATTAGTAATAATTTTTGTATTATTCCAAAATCTTTACGAAAAATTTTTATAAAATATTTACCATAAATTTTTGGAAAATAAATTTTTAAAATATTTATAAATATTTATTATAAATATTCATAAATATTTTGTGCTGTCTGGGTATTGAGAACTACCCAAGCAACGCAGACGGATTGCCCGGTTTGGGCTCCTCGTTGAATCTGTCTAAGCCCATTGCTTAAGACACCTAAGGGCAAGCCAAGGATGTCAAGGAAGGGACTTTGAGAAGCAGACGAAGCGGCTGAGCGCGAAGATGAGAGTCTTAATGCGGGAACTTTTCAGAGGCAACGATTACCCTTAATATACACTACAATCACACACAAACGCGCGCGCGCGCACACACGCATGCATGCCCTCAAATTGAAAACCAAAGTAAAAATCTGTACATATGTATATAAGCGAGAATTAAAGAGCGAGTTGTTATCTAAAAAGGTATTATCATTTGTGGGACTCTTTTGAGCGCACCTATCACTTTACTGACTCTTCATAAATGAAAATTTTAAAATATAAAGCAGTAATAATTTAAAGTATTAAATATATAACTATGAAAAATGTAAAAAAATAATTTATTAATTAATAAGTAAAATTATATATTGTATTAATCTAGAAAATAGTACATTGTATGTACACTGATAAACCCATTTAGTTGAATCAACTAAATCTTTTGGTTGAAAATTTTTTTGTTATGTTAACCAAATTTTGTGTTATATTAACTAATGAATTTTGTTTGGTCATATGTTTGGTCATATGACCATGTTTTGGTCATATTCTTTAGTTGGATATGAACAAACAAAATTCTTTAGTTAATATAACAAAAAATTTAGTGTACATAACAAAAAATTTGGGTAATTCTTTACAATAAGGCCTTTTCCGAATTTTGATATTTTCTTGCGGTTTTTTTTGGTAAAAACCTTTGTTGTGACTCCGACAGTGATAATCAATCGGGGGAGCCCGAAAAATATGTACCCTACTTATTTTTTTACCTATTTTTACCTTATTTTTTTACTTGTTTTTTCGAACATGGCTTTCCGGATTTTCCGACGTTATAAATATAGTGGCCCTTAAAAGGACCGATTATCTCTGTTCGTATACTGAGAGAAAGTGTCGATATATTCTTTATTATCCAAATACAGCAGTCAATGTCTTGTACTGTTGTTTACATGAAGCCGAGTAGGAGCGGGAGGATAGAAAGACGAGAAATGTACTACGCGACGAACAAAATCCCGCACTCACCTCCGCCGGTAGACAACGTGGATCTCGCTTTACAACTTAAAGTACATGCTAAGGCTGCCGTCCGATTTACGCTTACAGCGTTGTAAAGAGCGATGCTTTAAAGCGCGTTTTATCGACGATTGCTGAATGGAGAAAATCAGCTGCGGAAATATTTAATTTATTCTCCTATAAAAAAGACTTTGTTTTGTATATCATGCCGATTGTTTGGTGGAACTTCTCAGCTGGCGACAGAAGGTTTTCGCGATTGAAGTAACGTGAACAAAGTATTGAGCGGGCACGAAAATTCAAAAGAGCATCTCCAGTGTCAAATTGCGCTAATAAAGCGCAGTCGCACAAAAAGAAGAGTTGACTCCGGTCTTTGTACACAAGTTAAGAACGAAATCGAATATTGGAGAAATGTACTAAAAAAAGTAATTGTTAAACCCCTTGCTAGTCGTGGCCTTCCATTCCGAGAATTGTCTGAACGTTTCGGTTTTTTGAGAAACGGCAATTTTATGATGACCCGTTTCTGTCGACGCACATAACACAGTGTGGAAATCTTGGTAGTCGAAAAACTTCATATCTCTCCTCAACGACTTGCAATGAGTTTATCAATCTAATCGCATCAAAAGTAAAAAATATAAGTATTTCTCGATCGTAGTCGACTCAACGCCAGACATAGCTCACATCGACCAGCTCTCTTTCATTATTAGATATGTAAAAGAAGATGGTAACCCGATTGAACGCTTTCTTGGTTTTCTACCAAACGTTGGGCACAAATCTGAAGAACTCGAAATGGCTGTAACTTTTATGCTCGCATCGTTGAAAATTGACATAGGCAACTGCAGAGGACAATCATACGATAATGTTAGCAACATGTCTGGTATCTACACTGAATTACAAGCACGATTGAAACGATTGAATCCTCTTGCCGATTATGTACCTTGTGCGGTTCATTCGTTGAATTTGGTTTGAGCCTGTGCCGCAGAATGTGTCACAGAAGCTGCATCGTTTTTCAGTACTTTTCAAAGTTTGTACAATTTCTTCGCTGCATCTACTCGACGTTGGGACCTCTTTTCATCAAACGGCAAAAGTAGTACGAAAGTTTTAAAACGAGTCGATGGAACTCGATGATCATCTCGCCATGCGATAGTTTGTGTAAGAACTGGGATGGTGTATTGCAATCTTTGACGATAATGATCGAAGATGTTCATGAAAAAGCGGTAACTCGATCCGAAGCTGCTATATTAAAAAGACAGCTTGACCAATTCGAAACAATGTTTATGGCCGTATTCTGAAACTCGCTATTGGATCGATTTAATGCAACGAGTAAAGTGCTGCAAAGTGTAGATATCGACGTAGGAGTTGCTGTAGAGCTTTATCGTTCGCTAATCGATTTCATAGAAAGCTTGAGTGATGAGATGTTTGAAGTGTATGTAGAGAAAGCCAAATGCATAATTCCTGAAAAGTACGAATTTGATAGCAAACAAAGCTGCAAACGAAAGCTTCAATTCAGTGAATCGAAAGAGAACGAAGTCATCATGACCGAAAAAAATAAATTCAGGGTGGAAACTTTCTACGCAAAATTAGATCGCATCAAATCTGAATTGGAGAAACAGCATTCAGCGTATGAAAATGCTTTCAAACGCTTCGATTTTATTAGAAACCTTGTTCACTTGTCAGACAGCACGATACACGAAGAAACTACGAAACTTTACAATTATTACGCCAAAGACCTAGAAGACTCATTTGCCATTGAATGTGTGCACTTTCGCTAGTTTCTTAACAAAACTGGCGGCTCAGAGAATAAACTAAAACTGATCGACCTTTGTACGCTTATACGCGATCAAAATTTGTTATCAGTATTCCCTAACATCGATATAGCTTTGAGAATATCTTTGTGTATGGCTGCCACAAATTGCTCAGCAGAACGATCCTTTTCCGCTTTAAAACGAATAAAAACGTACTTGTGATCATCGTTGGAGAAAAAACGTTTAAATTCATTGGCAATATTGGTCATTGAAGCTTAGCTTATGATGAGCCTAAAATACGACATTATTGATGATTTTGCAAGCCTAAAATCTCGCCGTAAACCACTTGATTAAGGTAAATGTCCCAATTATTGACAGTGTCCCAATTTATGACAATCGCACTCATTTTCCTTAATAAATCAACTAATACGAATCCAATATTTATTCTAAATATGTATTTAGACTCTAAATTTTATTTATATTCAGTTATAATACATTTCGAATAAAATTAAAAGCCGTAATGAATGTTAAAACATCATAATTACAAGCGTATACTGACGGCGACAGTTTGAACGCAGTTGCTCTTCGTCATCTTAGAAACTGACAGTTGATTCGAGATGTTTGTTTGCTGGGTCTATGCAGTTATGCTTTAAATAACTTGAAGTAAGTGAATTTTAAGTGTTTTGTCAAGTCGAGAGAAAGTTAAGAATATTTCTAAGCAGAAAAATATCAAGGTTCGTAATTTTCGTAGTTAATTTATATATGTCACTAATCGGTATTAGAATATCTATTTGTCCCTATTACTGACAACTCCGAAATACATACATATAAAATAATATAAACGTATTTATTTCTAAAAAGAACATGTTTATAAATCTTATTTATTATAAAGTTAAAAAATAGCATCAATATCATAACTTACCTATGTGCAATTTAATAAATAGTATAAATGTAAGTTCTTAACCTAACCTATAAGTTATCGTGTTTAAGTCAGCAATAGGGACACTCATATAATTCTGTACCAATTTGTGATATCCGAGTAACTATTACTATTCCGAAGAGAGAACTGTCACGGGAGGAGAAGGCTCCTTAACCTCTGCAGAACCGGCCCCTTTTTTGGACGACCTTTTTAGTTTTAGTGCTAGAACATTTTTGTCCTTGTCAGTGGGCTGAACTACGAAAAAGACGGCGCTACTCCAGCGCCTAATATTAGGCTTCTCTCGGATATTAGGCCGGTCTCGGAGAGGTTGTGACTCCCGTAAAAGTATGACTACCTGGCGATGCCGGCGATAAATAAATTGTGTTAAATATAAAACGGTATTATTAAATGTGTTTAATGTTTCTTATAAAAACAATAATATCAGTAATATATAATCAATAATAAGAATATTAATATGTACCTTTTGTCAGTAATAGGGACATTCGTATATTCACCTCCTGTCAGTAATAGGGACGTTTATATGTTCGTCGACTGTCAGTAATAGAGGCATGCATATGTTACAAATTGGGACAAAACCAAACTGACATGTCACTAAATAGTACTTCAGCCACTTTTGAGAAAATATTATAAACAAATTAAAATCTGTCCATAAATAAAAAAAAATATAACACAATTAAAATCCTAAATGTTCAAGCTGTTTAACAAAATCAATTTTGTATACTTTTTTTAACATGTATATTATTAATTTATCAATTTATTATTACAATAAGGTTACTAGGTCACTAATTGGGACATTTACCTTATTAGGTAAATGTTAACATTGTTTATTACAAAACTTTCTAAAACTGTGTTTACTTGTTTTTCATTATTTATAAAATATGTAACAGACTCCTACCACTTTCACGTGCTCACCAAATTTGTGAAATTTGGAAAGAAAAATTGCAATCTCGCCCAAAAATTTGCCGCTTCTAAAAATCTGCCGCCCTACGCTTCAGCGTAGTTAGCGTATAGAGTAAATCCGTCACTGCAAACCACGGACTACTCGGCATACACAGACCAAAGAGCCTGAACCACAGTATATACAGTAGCGCAACTCTCTGTCGGCACTTTTGATGTTAGCGTGGATGAAAATGAACTGCACATGCGCGTGCGAGGTATGTAACCAATCAGAGCACCGATAATCTGTCTCATTTCCTCTCACTGTTATAAGTCTCTCTCTCTTTCTAATTTATCGTTGCGTGTCAGACGCGCGCGTTTTGATTGGGATAATGTATGGAGACGCATATTTGACGTGCGTTATAACGCGCAGAAACGCATGCATAAACATCAAGGGTTACATTTGAGATAGAAATAAAATATGATGTGCAACCAGACGCGTGCTATATATTTATTTATTGGCACTATATATTTTTTAATTATATATATATATAGGTATATACAAAATACAGATAAATTTTAATAATTTGTATAGCAATTGTACAAATGTGCCATATTACTTCTTCCCCACACAGCACATAATATTGCAGAAATATTGCAGAAATATTGCAGTAATATTGCAATATAGTGGAAATATTACGTATTACAATGAAATATTTCAGAAATATTACTGATGTATTACACGTTTTTAAATAATATTAAAATATTACAGTAATATTGCTGCAATATATTGTTGAAATATAATACTTTAAGTACCAAAATAATGTCAAATGACATTTTAATGACATCTTATTGACGTCATTAAGACGTTATTAAGGTATCACACAATCATACGTATTGCACATATAATATATACCAGTTAAAGAATTTTGGACTGAAAGAAAGAAAAATCTAAATAAAAAAATGTGATAAAATCAAAAGAGACTGACTTGTACTTTTGGGGAATAAAAGTGATTAAGATAAATTTTATAAGTGGTGGTATTTAATTTTATAACTTGTTATTTGTTTTGTAATAATAAAAGGTAATTATATATACAATTAATTTTTAATTAAGAGCCAGTAAGTAAATTGATAATAAAATAAATGGATAAAATTTAAAATTTATATTTCTTATATAATCAATATTAAACTTTTCAAATTACGAGTTTGTCATACGGATAAACAGAACGTTTCTGAGTACGTAAGTGGAGGGAAGAACGCTAGTGTGTGTGGCTATGCGCTTGGTCGCAGCACCGACCCCCACCATTCCCGGTCTTCTTTCGCTGTCTCTTGCATGGCTCCGTGGGACCACGCAATCACGTGTACGACACCGCACAGAAACAATTGTTTTAATTTCAGGTAATTTTTTTTATTTAATAAATATTGTTCACACAAATATTTTTAAAAGTATTTTTGTATAATTATTACTAATATGTACATTGTATATATATATTTGGCGATTTGTCTTTAAATCCAAAAATAAAAATTACGTGGCATAATGGTCTGCAAAAACCACGTTAAGGCTCCTGGTCCCTGAGCCGAGAACTCTGCGTTGACGGTGGCGCCGTACCGTCGCGGCAGAAATAAGAACTCTCTCCTCTCATTCTCTCCAATGAAGAATTCTGTCTTGTGACATGTTGACAACCTATTTTGCATTGCGTTAAATTTCTTTATTATTCGCTCTGTACTTGTGGTATAACGTTTAATGTATTCGTGAAACTCGTAAAATTGACCGTATGGTAAGATTTGCAAGAAATACATATGCGGAAGGAACATTCTCCACTCCTTTCGATAATCGAAAACGGCTTGTTTTTCCGTATGTTTAGGCTTCGTTTTATGGCTGTTTGTTTATTGTCGAGGGAAAAGGATAGTATCCGGTCAATTTTAGAAGTGTGCTGAAACGATCTATAGTGATTTTTTATTGAAATGTCTTTTTATTTCGGAAAATACCGCAACATAAAATAGGGTAATTTCTCGCCTCGATAGCAAGAAATTCAATATGGCTGCGGTGACTACCCAGGAGCCTTAATATCATAAAAATCATTTCAATGACCATCTTAAAATACATATATTTGCCTTTATAACCTTATTGAGCGAGTCTCTAATGAAATTATTTATTAACGGCTTCATACTTAAATCTTGATGCTAACTTAACCTCAAAATTTTTAACAGTTTAAATCCAACTGGCCCTTAGTTGGAGATACGTGATAGAAATATGCCGATCCCAAATCTCCTAAAAAGCAGTTTAATCATTAATTAAATGATTTAACCATAATTATTTAACCATTTACATGATTTTATAATAATTATTGTTTTTATGCTATATGTTACAGTATTGCTTTCCATCAGTGGATGTTCATGCAGTCCAGAGCAGCACCAAGTAGTTTGATAGAAGAGCAAAAGATTTATTTATTAGATATGTAAGTAAGAAAAAGTTAAATTTGATATAAACCATACTTTCCAATATTAATCGTCAATACTGAAAATCCAAAGTATACGTGTAACATCAACTACAGATTTTCAGTATACATAGATAGTGAATATCACAATACAGATTCATACTTAACCTACTTTTATGTTTAAAATATATAATTAGATGTAAATAATAATTACTGTTTTTGTATTATGTTGCAGTGTTACGTTGCTTTCCATCAGTGGAAGTTCACGCAGAGCAGCACCAAGCAGTTTGATTTCTATCAAACTCTCTTCTGAGCGACAGCTTCATTTATTAGATACATAAGTAAGAAAAATTTAAACTTGGTATAAACTGCGTTCCAATATTTTAATATCCAGTACTGAATCTAAAGTGTATGTATAACATTAACCATAGATTTTCAGTATAGACAGTGAATATCGGAACACGTCATACTTAACCCCGTACTCTTATGTTTTAATATATAATTATGTATGAAATAAACAGGGTGATTTTTATTTCGTGTGCCAATCATCTCCGCTATAATTATCTCAGAAAGTATTGATTTATTGAAAAAATGTTTCAGATAAAAGTTGGAGAGTTCAAGGAGGGCCAATAGACAATTTTATTAGATTTTGAGTCCGGAACCTGTGTTAAGCCTAATAGGATCCAAGTCAAATTATTTAAATAGAAACCCTCTTTTTATGGTATCATCTTTTTCTACTAATTAATACGAACAACTTTTGTCTAAAACATTTTTTTGTTTGCCTTATACTTTTTAAGATATTCAATGAAAACTTGGTATTTTTTTCAATATTTAGCTTACAATAGATGTTTGTCAATAAATATTCGTCGGAGTGAAAAGTGGTACAGGACTTTTTGACTTGATTTGGTTTCATGAATATACTGTTGCAATAGTATTCTAATTTCTTTAAATAATTGTGTACACATGAAAACTTCAAGAAAATGTATACACAAATACTTAAAGAAATTAGGGTATTATTGCAATAGCATATTTTTGAGATCATATCAAGTCAAAAAGTCTTGTATCATTTTCTCCTCTGACAAGCATTTATCAAGATATAAGCTAAATATTAAAAAAATTACCAAATTTTTCTTGAATATCTCAAAAAGTATAAGGCAAATAAAAATGTTTCAGACAAAAGTTGTTTATATTAATTAGTAAAAAAAGATGATGTAATGAAAAAAGGGAGTTATTATTTTAAAAAATTGACTTGGACCCTACTGGGCTCAACATGGGTTCCAGACTCAAAATCTAATAAGATTATCCATTATTTCTCTATAAACCCTCCAACTTTTATCTGAAACATTTTTCCAATAAACCAATACTTTCTGAGATAATTAGTGAAGATAATTGGCATACAAAATAAAACTCACCTTGTATAATTATATATAAATAATAATTACAGTTTTTGTATTATGTTATAGTGTTACGTCATTCTTTATCAGTGGAAATTCATACAGTGCAGAGTAGCATGGAGCAGTTTTGAAGAAGAAAGAGATAGAAAAATAATATCAATATTATTTTCTTAATATTGTATGTCATACTATTATTAAAAATAACAATTTGATAAAATTTAATAATATTCATTAAAATGTTTTAATTTTTAGCAATATTAAATGAATATTATCTAATATTACACAAATAATATTATTGCGTTTACAATATCAATATTATTTTAAAATTGTATGTAACAATACTATTAAAAATAATTTAATAAAATTTAATAAAAATTATTAAAATAATTTTTTAATTCCTGGCAATATTATACAAATATCACGCAAATATTATAGTAATTTTACCGTAATATTACTGATATATTGCAGTAATATTACCGCAATATTACTGAAATAAATATCAGTAATATTACTGATATTCACTTTCGTGAACATTTTAATATTACTGAGATATCTCAGTAATATTACTGCAATATTTCTGATACATTTTATTGTGATATTGCAATCGAAAAATAATATTGCTGCAATATTTCTGCAATATTATGTGCTGTGTGGGTCGTGTTATACATGAGTTGTATAACTCAAATCAATAAATTATTTATGCTATCAATATTTAAACGGTCACAAAAAGAAATATAAAGGAAAGATTAAGAAAATTATATAATACAACTTGTAACTTAATTTTATCTCATTCTTTTTATTCACAATAACTATGTATATGTATATGGATATATGTATATATATGTGACAAATGTATAAACTGTCAAGTTACAGGATTTCTGCAATGATAATTGCAATAACAAAGTAAACGAAATGAAAGAACTAATAAAAGTTAAATCTGTTACATGCCTTTTTAAAAAGCGGATAAAAAGTATTTAAATAAGTTGATGACTCGTGTTGGCAATATTCTGTGAAAAAAAAGAAAAAATATATAAATTATGAAATAATAAAAAATAAACGAAACATACAAAGACTTAATTATATAAATAATACAATAATATATATGTAAATAACATGCAAATTAAAGAATAGTAAAACAAAATAAAAAATAATAAAAAATGCATAAGATGTAAAAAGAATGTTAAATATAGTTTAAGTAAAAGATAGTGTGTATAGAAATGCAAATAGTATATTGAGGTCATATTTCTCTGAAAAAATTTTATTCTAGTGTACAATTTCACAAAATCTATAAAACAAGTACAATATGCAAATAGTGAAAAAAAGTAGCTAAAAGAGAATCATAGATAGCTTACACCAACCAAACACATAATAAATCTTCTTCTTCCTTTATAATGGCACCTAGCCTCATCGGGACTAATGCGGCCAGATAGAAAACACATATTAATATATTAATGTAAGTTAACAAAGTCAGTTCCAAGCGTACATATATAAAATAGAAATTTTATTGACAAATATTAATACATAAAAATAAAAGAATGTCATACTAAAGTTAAAAGTATATAATAATAAAAATATGCAATTTGTGTAAAACATAACAAAATGTCTTGACTCCTAATATATTCCTATACCTAAAATTTTTTAATTATTAATTTCTTATGTCCAACTCAATCATTAGTCCGTACTTCAGTTACTCGATCCACCTCAGTACGAACCAAAGAAAGAGTGGAAAAGAAAGTAACTTAATATTTACAGTTAAAACTTTAATATTTAATACTTATGACACTGTGTATGTAACTATGAAATCTATTTATTATAAACATAGCATGCAAACAGAAAATAAAGATTAAGAAAATTATAAGTTGTTATTACCATGACCATAAACTGTTATAACATAAACACGTAAAAGTATATGCTCGCAAATACAATATCACAATCAGTCATACACTTAAGAAATATAAATTAGTAATGGTGTATAAAAATAAAACTGTCTATATGTGTGTGTGTGTGTGTGTGTGTGTGTGTGTGTGTGTGTAAAATAAAGAAAGCAATATATATTATATATGAAAGAAAAGACTTATAAATGTAAAATATTCAAAAGTTTTCTGTTTCTTTTACGAATACGTTTACATGCCTTATTATGTTGTTTTAAAGTATAATAAATGCGCATACGCGGAAAAATAATTTTATTAAATAAATTGTTGGTAAATGTGGACACGGCGCTTCAAAAGTTACATTCTGTGCAAGTTGAAATAAATAAATACCAATGTTTTTTTTAAAGCAATTACTTTCAAACGTTTTCACAAATATTTCCTCTAATTGATGGATATAAGCACAAAAATTATTACTTGGTAAATTTAATTTTCCAAAAGGATTTTCCTCTGTATTGTAAGCTCGGAAAGAACAATACAAAGCAGTATCATCTAAGACAGTCATATTTTCATTTACATAATCTGTACACGCTTCACACGTATGCATTTCTGTACATTTTTTTATTAAATATCCGCAAACATATTTAAAGGCATTTACTTCTGGTCGTTCCATGTTATGATAATCGTGATTAGGAATATCTAATATTACACGTACCGTAGATGGAATAAATTCTGAGGAAGTAGACGGATTCGAACCTGACACACCAACTAAACTTAACATGCGATCATTATCTGCAGCACAATTTTGCGTATCTGAATGTTGTAACATCTTCATACTAAATAATTTTTTAAAGGCACGACTAAATTGTATCGGTGTCGGATTTACACAATTACCGCCTTGTTGTCTAACACAGCCAAAGAAATTTTCTAAACAATCTTGATTGATTCTTCGTGTCCGAATATGTGGAAAATTATGACATTTTAATTTTTCCCAAAGTTGCATCATGCTGTTGATAGTTATTTGCCAACATTCGAAGCATTGAACTTTTACACGAAATTTTTTCTCATTAATTACATTAATAGTTTTTAAAAAACATAACATTTTTTCCAAAAATTCAATTTGTTTTTCGCTTCCTGTAAATACTTGCGCATATTCCTTTGGACTATTTAAAGTGGAAGAATTTAAAATATCGAATAATTTATCAAAATAGTCGATAAAATCTATTGTTCCAACTGCTGCGCTTGGAAGAAGGCCCAAGGACAAGTAAGTGCACATATGCCTGCACACATACGATTACTGAGAACTTGAACAGCGTATGGTACTCTTATTTTATCAAAATTACTTGGCTCGATGCTTTTGAGTTAACTTTGGGGCCAATTTTATCCACTCTGTTTACTGTCTCTGTTATAAAATTCAATAATATTATCCCATGAAGCAACTTTGTTATTTCCAAATTGTATATTATGTTTCAAATTATCACGAGTTCTTTTCATTAAATGCGGAGTATCGATCAATATATATAGTACCTCATGTCCGTCAACTAAAAAGATTGAATTTTGTACAGAAATACCTAATTCTCTCGGGATAGTTGTGTAAAGTTAGATCCCATGTCCGAAATTAAAGCATGCACATGTACTGCATGATACTGCAGTATCACCGCAATGTTGTAATTTACGTATAACATCAAATAGAATAGGTTTCAATACATTAAATTTACATGCATTCTCGACAAAACAAAAGCAAAGGGGAAGTTTCCAATTACCTTTAATGCTACGTGCCATAATAACTAAAACACTTTTTGCAGGTAACGGTTCTTTCTGATCATTACCGGTATCTTGAAAACCAATTATTTCATCTTGTGAAACATTGTAAAATAAATGAGCTTGTGGACTCATTTCATCTATGTACAAAATGCAATGACATTCTAATAGTGGCAATGAATTTAACTTTACAGCTAACACATAAAAAATTTTATCATTTATACCGGGTTTAATTTGCCACGTTTGTGTAAACTGCGTATGGCAGGTAATGCTAATTCTTTTTGAAGTTCTTTATAACATCGCGGACTTAGAAAGTATATATACCTAAAGCAAATTGTTTAAATTCGGAACTATACCGTCTTCCACGTTTGCTTTTAATTTGCGCATCAATTTGGGCAGATAACTGATAAGCAGGGTATGTTGCGCACAGGGAGTAAGATATAAGGAGACCGATCTCCATACTTGGCTACCCGCAAAAACCTGGCCTGATTTTGAACGAAAGTTGAGTGTTAAATGTTACCACTCGCAGCGCTTGTGTTCCATTATCGGTGGGTCACGTGACGATCCGTTTCAATGTTCAAGTGTCAACTTGGCGACAACAGTACGTGCCGACACGTTACGGTAAAACATTTTTTATATAAAACAATATCTAAATATATATAATTGTATATTATTATATAAAATATTATATAAAATATGTCCATATAAGTTTTTTTTCTCTTGTATAATCTCTGTTTGTATGTACAAGAAAAATAATAAAAAAAAGAATTAGAAAATAATTAAAAGATTAATTTTTGCATTGTCCATTTTTTGCCTATATATAATCATATATAAATGTAGTAATGTATATAAAATATGATTATATATATTTATATATGATTATAGATAAACAAATTTTTCACATTTGCAGACTTTATTTTTTGAAAAAAAAAATGCAAAAATTATCCTTTTAATTATTTTTTAATTCTTTTTCTTATTATTTGTCTTGTACATACGAACAGAGATTATACAAAAGAAAAAGAAACATAGTATGGACACATATATGGACATATTTTATATAATAGATTATATAATATTATATGATTATATATATTTAAATGTTTTTATATAAAAATTTTTTTAGTGCGTTGAAACGTTTACGTTTCATTCCTCGTTCTCTGCCATCAGCCATAATACCGATCAGATTTACGTAATATTCATATAATTCGTATAATTTATTGAAAGTGAAAAGTATTGAAATGTCTTGTTTTGTATAATTCAATTATTTATTTTTATAATTGGATTTAATAATAATAATTAAGTTATTAGTTTAATAATCCGGATATTTGAGTTTAATAGTAATACAATTGAATTAACTACTTATGTTTTTGGCACCCCGTGATAGTACATATGTAATTGATTTTTTCTTAATGTACTTCAATGTAGTAAAATTCCAACCTTACGGCATCGCGTAATTTTGTTCAGCCGTCTGTCACCAGCAGCGAGGGTACTTCAGGGTACCGTTTTTGGAACACCAGCGCCACCAACTTTCACCCAAAAATTGACCACTTTCATAGTATGGAGATCGGTCTCCTTATATCTTACCTCTATGAAGTTGGCCGGACAACTTCAACGTATCGAACTTTCATTAATTGGAATCGATTGGTGGTCGTTTGGTGGTTTTTGGTAGTCTAGTCCAATCGTTTGGTGGTTAGTCGTTTTCCTGTAAAATAAAAATGAAATTTCCAGTGTGAAGTTAGCCGGACAATTTTTATTTTTCAACCAATTTAACTTTTTATAGCTCATTCGACGCGGAATCGTTTGGTGGTCACGAATATCATCATAAAAACGTTTGGTGGTCAACCGTTTTCCCAGAAAATAAAAAAAATCGTATGCGCATAATGCTGGACATATCACCACTGTGCCATTAGCCGGAAAAATTGTATTTATCACCCAAATTGACTTTGATAGGGCTCAATCGGCGCGGAATCGTTTGGTGGTCACGAATATCGTCATTAAAACGTTTGGTGGTCAATGGTTTTCCTAAGAAATAGAAAAAACCGTACTCTCACGCCATTAGTCGTATGACTCCGTGACGTTAGCTCGGTAATTTGATGGATAAACATTATTTATCAATCAAATTGACTTTCATACGGCTCAATCGACGCGGAATCGTTTGGTGGTCACGAATATCGTCATTAAAACGTTTGGTGGTCAATCGTTTTCCTAAGAAATAGATAAAACCGTAGTCTCTCACGCCATTGGTCGTATGACTCCGTGACGTTAGCTCGGTAATTTGATGGATAAACATTATTTATCAATCAAATTGACTTTCATACGGCTCAATCGACGCGGAATCGTTTGGTGGTCACGAATATCGTAATTAAAACGTTTGTGCGGTCAATGACGATATTCGTGACCACCAAAAGATTCCGCGTCGAACGAGTTGTATGAAAGTCAATTTGATTGATAAATAATGTTTATCCATCAAATTACCGAGCTAACGTCACGGAGTCATGCGACCAATGGCGCGTGAGAGTACGGTTTTTTTCTATTTCTTAGGAAAACCATTGACCACCAAACGTTTTAATTACGATATTCGTGACCACCAAACGATTCCGCGCCCTATCAAAGCCAATTTGGGTGATAAATACAATTGTTCCGACTAGTGGCACAGAGGTGATATGTCCAGCATTATGCGCATACGGTTTTTTCTATTTTCTGGGAAAACGGTTGACCACCAAACGTTTTTATGATGATATTCGTGACCACCAAACGATTCCGCGTCGAATGAGCTATAAAAAAGTTAAATTGGTTGAAAAATAAAAATTGTCCGGCTAACTTCACACCGAAAATTCCATTTTTATTTTACAGGAAAACGACTACCAAACGATCGGACTAGACTACCAAAAACCACCAAACGACCGGCTCCGGTAACTTAGCCGGTCAACTTCGACTTTATTAATTTTCATATTTTTTTATTGTTTGTTGGTCGTTTGTTGGTGATTGTTGGCCTAATTACAACGTTTGTTGGTTCTTAATTTTTTTTTAAATTTAAAAAGAAAAATTAGCATTAAGTTAGCCGGAAAAATTTTATTTTTAATTTCAAAAAACCCTAATCGATGCGTAATCGTTTGCTGATTATTGTTGGTCTAATTTTAGCGTTTGTTGGTTTATTATTAGTCTTAAAAACGAAAAAAAAACGAAAAATTATCTCACATATTAAAGTAATCGAAGATTGGTTTATTTGCCTACGACTTAAGCTTTATTTCTATCAATTTAAGGCTAACATCTATAAAACTGCCATATGAATACGGGCCTTAACATCGGCAGAAAATCACGAAAAGATAAAGAAACATGGTGGTTCGTGGGAAGCACACACGCACACACACACACAACGAAGGGGTGCGAGGGGGGGCCTTTGGCCCCCCTCCCCCGCATTCACCGCCGGTAGGCTGCGTGGACCTCGCTTTACAACATAAAGTACATGCTAAGTTGTAAAACGAAATTATAAAGTACATGCATGGGGGAGGGTGCAGGGGAGAAAAGCCTTTCTGTTCACGTGCGCTCACGCATGTAAGTCTCCTTGCACCCCTCCATGCATGTGCTTTATAATTTCGTTTTACAACTTAGCATGTACTTTATGTTGTAAAGCGAGGTCCACGCAGCCTACCGGCGGGGTGGGTGCGGGGGAGGGGAGGGCCGAAGGCCCCCCTCTCGCACCCCCCCGTTGTGTGTGTGTGTGTGTGTGCTTCCCACGAACCACCATGTTTCTTGATCTTTTCGCGATTTTCTGCCGATGTTAAGGCCCGTATTCATATGGCAGTTTTATAGATGTTAGCCTTAAATTGATAGAAATAAAGCTTAAGTCGTAGGCAAATAAACCAATCTTCGATTACTTTAATATGTGAGATAATTTTTCGTTTTTTTTCGTTTTTAAGACTAATAATAAACCAACAAACGCTAAAATTAGACCAACAATCATCAGCAAACGATTACGCATCGATTAGGTTTTTTTAAAATTAAAAATAAAATTTTTCCGGCTAACTTAATGCTAATTTTCCTTTTTAAATTTAAAAAAAAATTAAGAACCAACAAACGTTGTAATTAGGCCAACAATCACCAACAAACGACCAACAAACGATAAAAAAATATGAAAATTAATAAAGTCGAAGTTGACCGGCTAAGTTACCAGAGCTCAAACGATCACCAATCGATTCCAATTAATGAAAGTTCGATACGTTGAAGTTGTCCGGCCAACTTCATAGAGGTGCATGACACACAACACGATGATATTTCACAGTTGGCAATAAGAAGCGACCAATCAGGCGAGGGCAAGGCAGTTCACGCCAACAAGGATCGCGACGGAGACACACAACACGCTATACTGCGAGTTCACAGTTGGTATCACGAAGCAACCAATCAGGCGCGGGCAAGGTTGTCCACGCTAGAGTCCTATATAAAGAAAGAAGCGCAACCGAGCAATATATATAGCTACTACTCGTCGACAAAATGGCTGCCTGATATCACGTGATATTCCCCTTCTCTTTTATCTAACTGGCTCTTTAGCTCCAGAAAAACGGAGTTCTGTGGCTGCGTTCGCGTTCGTTTTGACGCTTTCAGCGCTATAAGTATCATTCTGTCCTCGTCGCAGATCGAATATCAAACGTAAAATGTGGAGAAGCAGAATGACGCGTGGCTCCGTGTATGTGAGTGTAAAAAAATCGAAAGAGGTTTTCTTTGATTAAAGGGAGGAGGGAGGTTATGTTATACATAGGCTATACCTTATACCTTTTTAATTTATTATAGATTGCCGTTTGAGTTAATTAACTAAAACCCTCAGTTGGAGACACGGTGATAGGCTTATCCCGAACTTAAAAAAAGTTTAAGTTAATTATTTGTAACGTGGAGTCCCAACGTGCTGCTGTTCGTTAATATTTTGAGTTGTAACAAATTTAAAGTGAATATATATTCATATAAAAGTAATTTGATCACAGAAATTTTAATACTGACTTAATAATAAACTGATTTATTTGATCGTAACGTGTAGAATAATTTTGCGAAGATCCAAGAGAAATCCATACACTATTGACAGAATAATTTTTGTGATTAATGTGAGTATTTGTTGCTAATAAAGTGTCACTTGTTTCTTTAAGTCATTGATTAAGTACTATCTTTGAAGATTTTAATAAGTAATTATTTTACATTTCCAGATCAACAATGGAGAAAGACTCGTTGATATCAAATAGACCAGCATATTTGGAACAACTGAAAGAAGAAGCAAAAAGAAACTCGAGAATTATAAAAAAATTAAGAGCCGAGAACAGTGTAAAAGATATGAAATTGGAATATCTAATTTACCAATTACTGTTATTAAAGTTAGTTCAGTGAATACCTACTTTTGTGTAAAAACAATGTTTAATCGATTGATTTACAGAAACAATTTCTACTGAAATCCTTTTAGGCCCGGTTACACCAACCTCTTGGTAAGCTAACTGATAGTTAAATCATATGTCTATCTTTGTCTAATGTGAAGGAAAAACATATGATTTAACTATCAGTTTACCAAGAGGTCGGTGCATCCGGACCTCAATCAGATAAAATTTAAGGATCAAAATAAAAGGATCAAAATAAAAGGATCAAAATTGGATTATGTATTTTATTCCAAGATTTGTAATATTTATTTGTGTAAGTTTAAAAAAAAAATTGTGAAAAAATAACATAAACATACTGTTGCATGAATATGATTAAAAGTAAAAATATATTTATTTGAAGTAAATATTTTCAATTATTTATTTTAATCAATTTTCTGTTAAAAAGATTCATTTTTTATAATAACTTTGCTACTGTCCGCATAGTCTCACATGCTACTGTCCCACAACTATAATATAATTCACTTGGCCTTTAAAATACTATTTGTCGGAAATTTCCGAAGAATACGACCTTGGCCATATTTTGTCAAGCATCCAGGTATGCAACATTTGTTGTAACCTCCCATGATGTACGATGCACAGATCACATTATAAGATTACATCACTCAAAGCAGGAAGAAATCCCGTCTTTAAAATACTATTTGTCGGAAAAATTCGAAGAAAACGATCTTGACCATATTTTGTCGAGAATCCAGGTATACAACATTTATTGTGTACTATGATATCCAAACAGATGACATTACATGCCATTGCATCACTCAAAGCAGGAAGAAGTCGCGCCACTGTTCGTCGACAAAATGGCGGAGCCAATCAGCAGCCGATACACCGGTTGCGCTTCTCTCTTTATATAGGACTCTAGTAGCTCCGGTAACTTAGCCGGTCAACTTCGACTTTATTAATTTTCATATTTTTTTATCGTTTGTTGGTCGTTTGTTGGTGATTGTTGGCCTAATTACAACGTTTGTTGGTTCTTAATTTTTTTTTAAATTTAAAAAGAAAAATTAGCATTAAGTTAGCCGGAAAAATTTTATTTTTAATTTCAAAAAAGCCTAATCGATGCGTAATCGTATGCTGATGATTGTTGGTCTAATTTTAGCGTTTGTTGGTTTATTATTAGTCTTAAAAACGAAAAAAAACGAAAAATTATCTCAATATTAAAGTAATCGAAGATTGGTTTATTTGCCTACGACTTAAGCTTTATTTCTATCAATTTAAGGCTAACATCTATAAAACTGCCATATGAATACGGACCTTAACATCGGCAGAAAATCGCGAAAAGATCAAGAAACATGGTGTATAAGTTTATAAGTTCTACTTTTAAACATAAAATTGTGCTTAAAATGGATTAATTATGAATTTATCATTTTCTTCCCATGAACTCTTCATTCAAGACGCCTAATTGTCAAAGTACGTATAAAATAAATGTCAAACTTACCATATGTGCTAAAAAAAATGATAGAATAAAGTATATCATACATACCTAAATGTGATCACTTAAAAACATGATACAGTGTTTCATGATATGCGCATTATGTTTGCGTTTAAAGAACTGAAATTTAAATAAGTTGTATTTTTATAAATAAAGATTATTTTATGTGATCATTAAGAATATATATTATTTTATAAGAATATAAGCTTCAACCTGATTGAATTTACATAAAATTGAAGAGAATTCTCGTATTCATACGTGAATATACGTTTCCTAGTAGAATTTTCTTGAAAAAAAACCTACTTCTCCAATGTATGCTTCTGTTTCTCACTTGTGGAAAGTGTTTTACTGTAAAAATTATAGATTTGTTTGAAGTAACAAAACGTCATTTTTTTTAAGAACCTTATTATTTCATACAATTTTCATATAGATCCTAATGTTCATGTCTTTTACAATAAATAAGTACTATATGTATCTCAGGTCTATATTCCACTTCTTAGCAAGAACTATTCTTACAAATTATCTGCCAATCTTCGATTATTTTAATATGTGAGATAATTTTTCGTTTTTTTTTTCGTTTTTAAGACTAATAATAAACCAACAAACGCTAAAATTAAACCAACAATCATCAGCAAACGATTACGCATCGATTAGGCTTTTTGAAATTAAAAATAAAATTTTTCCGGCTAACTTAATGCTAATTTTTCTTTTTAAATTTAAAAAAAAATTAAGAACCAACAAACGTTGTAATTAGGCCAACAATCACCAACAAACGACCAACAAACGATAAAAAAATATGAAAATTAATAAAGTCGAAGTTGACCGGCTAAGTTACCGGAGCTGACTCTAGTCCACGCTAGTCAGGGCAGGCACACACCGCACAGACGCACCGAACAGAGAGCAGACAGGCAACCCAAAAGCAGTGAGGTGCAAAAAGAGCAGACCAGGAAGCAGGCACATGCGCAACGGGTGGACGCCTCGGCTCGGGCAAGACCAAGATTCCACGACGATACCAGAGTGAGGTTATGATGACCAAAGAGATTTGACCCAAAAATGCTAAGAACTGGGAGGCAATCTCATAGAAAATAAAAATCACACGCGTCAAGCAACAAAAGACTTGCAAGAATCTGCAAAAAAAATAGCCCGAAGGCAATTAACGGCAGCAGAAATGTTGACTTGAAACAGGAGCGAGGAAATCTGACCACTACCAATACTCACACAAGAGAGAGAGCAAGAGAGAGAGAGAGAAAAAGAGAGAGAGAGAGAGAGAGAGAGAGAGAGAGAGAGAGAGAGAGGGGAGTGAGGAGTAAGGGAAAGGTTAGTGGAGAGGGTCGAAAAGATACTGACAATGAGGGAAACTAGGAGTAGAGTGAGAGTGGGAGGTGAAACGGGAGCAGGGTGTTGGAAGGCAAAGGGGTGAGGCAGGGGTGTCCGTTGAGTGCGGATTTGTTCAATCTAATAATGGCTGATTTGGAGGAGGAGATGGGGAAGGTAAAATGGAGAGGGGTGAGATTGGGGGAAGATAGAATATACTCATTGATATATGCAGATGATGTTGTGCTACTGGCAAAAGATAAAGGGAGTATGAGAAGTATGATAGAATGGTTGAAAGGGTACTTGGACAGAAAAGAATTGAGTTTGAATACGGGGAAAACAAAAATTTTGAGATTTAGAGAGGGAATGGGTAGGATGAGTATAATGAATTGGAGATGGAAAAGAAAAAAGATAGAGGAAATGAAGGAAATAAAATATCTTGGGTACACATTGCAGAGAAATGGAGGGCAGAAGCTCAAGTTAAGGAAAAAGTGACGAAGGCAGCTGCAATAATGGGGCAGATATAGGGTATTGGAAAGAGAAGGTTTGGAAAGAATTGGAAAAAGAGGATAGGGTTCTTTGATAAATTAGTATGGACGGTGGCAAGCTACGGAGATTTGGGAGTGGAAGGAGAGAGGGGAGGTGGAGAGAATGCATGAAAGATTCTTGAGATGAGTGTTAGGAGAAGAAGGGAGAACGCCGGGATATTTGGTGAGTGAAGAAGTGCAAAAGAAGAAATTAAGGAGCAGGGCAGGAAGAAGAGCATGTGGTTTTGAGGAAAGATTGCTGGAGGGAAGGGGAAGTGTGTTGGCACAGAGATGCTTATTGAAGATGGGGGACAATATAGCAAGGGGAAGGAAACTGTCGAGATAGGAGAAGGAAAGAAGGCAGTTCTTCGAAATTAGAGGAGTAGATTTGCGAGAACTAATAAGGGAAGAAGGAGTAATAAATATTGAGGAGTTGGAAGAAGGGTCAAGGAATTGCAGAAGGTAGAGAGATGGGAGAAGATAGGGAATGTTAGGTACAATAAATAATATAAATTGGTTAAAAGGGACGGTATACTGGAGTATTTGTTAAAGGGTTGGGGGGAAAGTAGGTGGAGAAGAGTAATGCGTTTTAGACTAGGCAATGAGATGAAGGAGGGAAGGTATTGGCAAGAAGAGGGCGAAAGAGTGTGTAGGTTATGTGGTACGGAAATGGAGACGTGGGAGCACGTATGGGAGAAATGTAGGGAGTGGATCAAAGGAGGAGGCGGAAGTTGGCAAGAAGCGTATATGAGGGTATTTGGGGAGGATGGAGCGGGGGAGGAGTGGATGAGAGAGGTGGACGAGGAAAGGGGATGTGGTGAGAGAGGAGGGTGAATGGAGAATGCGGGAGAGAGGCATGAGAGAGTATGAGTGAGTGGAAAGGAGTTGTAAACGGGAACGGAAGTCCATGCGATAGGGTAGGAGGGGGAGAGAAAAGAAACGAGAAGCGTGCGAGGCGTGCGGGGCGTGCGAGGCATGTGAAGCGTGCGAGCGAGATAAGGCGAAGAGTAAGATAGAATTAAGTTAGCGTTAAGTTTTGTATTTGTAAAGATTGTAACCCCAAGGGGAACAATATCTACCTATCTATCTAATATAATATATAGGTTACATTAATGTTACATTAATCCAAAAGCGCGCCACACTTTTATTATAAAAGAAGACTTTACGATAAAACTCTGATACAAGTCGTGCAGTTCCGTCATTTATATACTGTTCTTATACCATTGTTTGTCGTATTTTAAATACGAGAAACGAATCCCGTCAGATGCCATTTATCGGATGACCCGATATTTACATATAATCGTATATAATTAAACATTTTGAAACAAAATTATGTATAATTATATATGTATATGTTGAATAAAACACGTTTTTTTATAGGGGAGAATGGAGGAATTACAGTCATCAGGCAATGCCGGTCACCTGTATTTTATATAAACCAACAGTTATATCAAACTTTTTTTGTCTCTATTAGTTTACACACGTGATTATCGAGTAATTTATTATGCCGTGTCTATTAAACCAACATAAATTAATAAAAATCTGGTGATTCTTATTTTACATCCTTTTTCTTATAAGAATCGATGTACTTTTAATAAGAATTTTGCGAAATTTTTAGTAGTTAAAATTACATCTAACCGTTATTTATGATTTTTCTGGTTCTTTAGCTTTCATTTCGCCCATATTAAAACGATGACATCGTATAAATACAAGTATATTATTATTTACTATAACAAATTCACTCGGTTTTTGAGGTAACGGTAGTCGCTTGCACGGGGAAATTGCAGTCGTGACGCACCTGTTAACCATCGGGCACATGCCTGCAAACGTCGAGTGACAGCGTAAACATCATGGTATGTATACCTGTATTTATACCACAAATTTGGTAGAATTTATCCAAACTCAGTGAGAAATGAATAATATACATGATTAACATAGAAAATATGTTCAATTTGATGGACATTTCAGTCTTGAAATAACGCCGGAATTTTAAGTTAAAATTTAAATTTTTCTGTTAATCATTAATTGTAATTATATTTTCAATTTAAGATGCCTCGTTGTAGACCAAGAAAAACCGAAAGAGGAAAATGGTCCTCAGACGAGCTCAGAGCAGCTATCGGGGCAGTAAAAGCTGGAATTCCCATTCGTCAGGCTGCGACTGCATCGAACATTCCCTTCAGCACTATCCAGCAGAGATTCAAAACCGGAGACAATTCCTCAGAGCCAAGAATGGGTCGAAAGCCTGTTTTTACAGCAGCCCAAGAAGCTGCGTTGGCTGATACTTTAATAAAGTTAGCGAAAGTGTTCTACGGACAGACACCTCTTCAAGTGCGCTGCGCAGCATTTGAGTTTGCTAAACGCCACAATAACCTCAATAATTTTAATAAAGAAAAAAGGTGTGCTGGCGTAGATTGGTTCTACGGATTCCAAGCTCGTAATCCTTCAATCCGCGTGAGGAAACCAGAGGCAACAAGCCTCAATCGTGTGACGGCATTCAATCCGGAGGCTGTAAAAATGTTCTTCGATAACCTGAGGATCGTGATGGACAAATATAACTTCTCGCCATCCCAAATTTAGAATATGGACGAAACAGGAATTACAACAGTCCAACAGCCCCAAACTGTGATCGCTGCGAAAGGTCAGAAGAGACTTGGTGCTATGACCAGTGAGGAAGAACTGTCACAGTCATCTGTGCTGCCAGCGCTGCGGGGAGTTTTGTTGCTCCAATGTTCAATTTTCCTTGTCAGAGAATGGCAGCTGGCTTATCAACTGATGGCCCTATCGGAGCAATTTATCATTGCTCAAAAAACGGGTGGACGACTGCGGAACTGTTCCTTGTATGGCTGAAGCACTTTGTGGAGAATTCAAAATGTTCAAAAAAGACGCCAGTCTTACTGATTTTGGATAATCACGCAAGTCATATTTCTCTAGAAGCTTACGAATTCTGTCGTGACCATGGCATAGTGATGGTTTCATTGCCTTCACATTGACTTCAGCCATTAGATGTTACTTTTTTCGGTCTATTCAAAGCTGCGTTCCGCAAGGAAAGTGATAATATGATGAAATCTGAGCCGCTGCGTAAAATCACTGAATATGATCTGGCTTTACTTTTTAGAAAAGCTTACGTAAAAGTTGCTTCAATCGAAAAAGGGATTTCTGGATTTAGCTCGACCGGAATCTGTTCACTCAATCCAAATATAATTCCGCAAGAAGATTTCGCGGCTGCCTCACTGCTACGGCCAATAAAATCGAATCCACTCAGCAACGAAAACATCACACCGGAAGAAGATTTCGTGGCTGCTTTGCCGCTACAGCCAATAAATTCGAATTTACTCAGCAATGAAAAGTTTTAATTTATATATTTTTGAAGCGTGTGAGAATTTATATTTTATTACTTTGCATATACGCGTCTCCGTGTAATACACACAGATATCTGTAGCATACGCTGCAGACCCGCCTCGATACGGGTACCCGTACTGACGCGGGTATAACGGGTACCCGTATTGACACGGGTAGCGGGTACCCGAATCGATACGGATACCCGCTACCCAAATTACCCGGGTACCCGCGGAACCGGTCCAGATCCGTATACAACGGGTAACGGGCGAAGGGCGGGTATCCGGGTATTCCAAACTGTAATGAAAACATCACACCGGAAATATGCAACAAATAGAGCCATCGCAGACTGCTATTCACGACGATACCTTGATATCACCATCGATTATCGCAGATGCAGCATTCAATATCGACGAGCTTCCAATGTTGCTTGTGGATTCATGTGACAAAACTTCGAGAAATTTTGGTCTTGGCGGAAAAGAAATTTTATTCGCTCATGTATCGACGAGCACAGCTGGTAAAGAAAAAATTTTATTTAATTGTGCATCGACGAGCACCATGACGGCTGTAAATACGCTGCTGAACACCGAGAGAACATCGCCGATTGTTGAACCTACTGTTTCCCCACTGCCGAACATGAGCGACATTGCACTCTGCCTGTTGCCGAAAGAAAATGTGCCACCACAGAATTCTGTACCGAAAAGAGCTGGTCGGAAGGAACAGCAATCAATAATCATCACCAGTTCCCCCATGAGAAAATAATTAGAAGTAAAGAAGCAGAAGAAAATAATTAAAGGATAATGAAGAAAAAAGAACCAATTGAAAAAAGGCAGAGAGAAAGGCCGAAAAAACCGAAAGAAAAAGAGCTGAAAGAGCAGGCGAAAGAAGAAGAGAAAGAGTAGCCAAAGAGACAAACTAATGAGACTGTAAAAAATGTAAAAAAAAAGTTATAGTACAAAGTTGAAAGCATTTAACTTATTTTTCGTTTTTTGTTTGAGAGATATACTGTTACCTGTATAATAAAATGTTTAAGTAAGACAGTATTAAAAAAAAGTCCTATTATTTATAATAGTTATAGGTAAGCGCATAGTTATAAATAAAAAAAACTTATTTCTATCTATTTTATGTCTAACAATCTTATTTTTTTTACCGATACAAGATTTTTTGGCCTCCTATCAAAATATAGCCCGCCGAACCCTGGCTGCTAGCGACCGGCTGGCATTACCCCAAAGGTGACCGTAGTTACCCCCGAAAGCTGACCGCGGTTGTCCAAGAGGCGACCATAATTACCCAACACGTCGGACAATTGCGGTCAATTCAGAGATTTTTATAATCAATGCAGGCTTAATTATTTATTAGCTTTCTTGACTTTTATGCTTTTACTTTCAAAGAATGATTGATGAAGTATCCGTCAACTATTTCATTTTGATTCTAAAGACATTTCTTTTTCAGAAAATAAGAAATAATTCTTACTGACTGCAATTCCCCCATTCTCCCCTACATATGTACTTTTATATGATTATTTATAACAATGTCCAAAACAGGGCGTGATATGATCTTATCTATATATAATCATATTCGACCAGATCTACTCTCATATTTAATAAGGTCAAGCTAAATATGATTATATAAAGATTATATAAAGATAAGATTATATCGTGTCAAATTTCGGATTTGATTATATATGATCATATAAAATTACATATGTTATTAGATCTTTTTATATCTAATAATGTATTTTTACATCTGATCATATTATAGGATACCTATTTTTTCTCATGATCTTATCTTTATGTAACCATATTCAACCAGATCTATTGTCCAAATATAATAAGATCAAGTCGAATATAATTGTATAAAAGATATAATCATATCGCGCCACGGATCTGATTATATACAATCATATAAAATTACATATGTTTTTAGATCTTTTCATATCTAATCATGTATTTTTACATCTGACCACATCATACTCATTTTTTTTGGGTAATTATAATTATAATTAAAAAATAATTATAAAGAAGTTAACGATAATTTGGGCAATTAGAACATCTTTTTAGTAGTCTATAAAATGTTAGACATTTGCTCGAATAATATAAAACTAGAGATTAAACTCATATTAGATACACATAAAAAAAAGTAAAGATACAAATATATCATTTAGATTTGCAAATTTTATTAATTTCTCTTTATTGATTCCAAGAAAGAATTAAATCGTACATCGCATTCGAACTTGATAGATGATATATATTGTGCCTAAAACAAAGGTATGGCGTTTATGATGCGTCTTGATTTGTCTTTTCCTTGTTGAATAAGTTGCTGCAGCGAAGAAGATTTGTTTTTATTTATTTTCATATTTGTTTAGTTATTTATGTACTTATTAATTTACTTGTCGTTTATTTTTCTCTATTATAAGAGTATTTATTAAATTAATGCGTTACAGCTGGAGGCGGGAATATCAGAAACGGATATGCTAGTACGGATATAGCTATTCAGTTTTATTCAATACGAATTAATTACGACAGATACAAGTATGCTTGTGCATTACGATTTCATAGAAAACGTTATGTAGTTTCGTAGCTTCAATAAAAACACGTTGGATGTCGCACGGATTTCGGCTCTTAATGTTACGCAAGTCTAAACCTAAATTGTAAACCGTCTGTGCAATAATATGTGACAAACAAATGCAATTTTTAACAAATGTATATTGGTTATTTGAATACTTGTGCATCTCTTTAAACATAGCTGATTTCATTTTATGCATGATAAGACGTAAGGTCGTTATTATATTCAAATCACGTAGAAGCGTCCAAAGAATGTGTTTCATCTAAATTCAAATATTATACGTTTGTTATTAAGTTTTAACACTAATTACGGCATTCAACGTGTTAAACGAATCGAATTGTCTTGTATATGTGTATATGTGTTTTGATATTGACATAACGATTCGCGCCTCATTCTACCCTAACAGCAATAATATTCTGTATATCTATAAAATATACTAAGCATGTACTTAATATACTGAGAACATCCTTATAATATTTTATACTTTATATGATATCCTCTGAACATTCTCAGAATATACATTTGCTGTTAGGGTAGGTCCTTAAAGTCAACCATTAAACGGAATTTCAAAATTTTCCAATTGAGTGTATCTATAAATACTTACGTTTATATTTTTCTTTATCTAATCCTTCTTTTCTTTGAATTAACGCAACGTAATTTTTTTTTTAGTGTTGATAATAGCGATGGCAGTGAATACTGGATCTCGCTTTAGAATTTCGAGATCTCTCTTTCTCTCTCTCTCTCTTTCTCTCACTCACTCACTCACTCACTCACTCACTCACTCACTCACTCACTCACTCACTCACTCACTCACTCACTCACTCACTCACTCATTCGTTCACTCACTCATTCATTTACTCATTACTCATTTACTTACTTATTTATTCATTCTCTCACTCACCTACTCACTCATTCATTACTCACTGATCTATTCATCACTTACTCATTGCTCACTCACTCACTCATCTATTCACTTACTCATCTATTCATCACTTACTCATTGCTCACTCACTCACTCACTTATTTGCTTACTCATTCGTCCATTCATCACTCACTATTCACTCATTCACTCATTTATTCATTCACTTATTCACTCATACATTTATTCATTAATCTTCTTTATCTCTCTCTTTTTTTCTCTATTTTTCTCTTTTTCTTTTTTATTTATATAATTATATATCCATGTTTCCTCTTAATATTTTTCGGAATACTTGTCCTTCCCCTTGTGTTACCTTCTTCTAATTTCTTTTTGTTATTTTGTTCTCTATATTCTTCTCGCCCGACACTTCATAGCTTCTTATACCAGAAGAGATAATGTTCTCCTTCGCTAATCTGCAAGTTGTCAACACCTGAAAGTACGGAAAAATGATTAAAATTACTGATACTAATTAATATATTTATTATGCTGTACATTGTCCAATTAAATCTTTTTTCGATAAATAAATTTTCTATAAATAAACATTTTTGCGTTGCAAGTAAATATATAATACATGTCACATAATGTACTTAATTCTTTCTTAAAGAGTGAAAAATTTGATGCATATAAAGATTTTACTTATTGTTAGATGGTTTTTTTCTATATCTTTTTTATTTGTTTATTATATTATTTTTTTTTGTCTTATTCCTCATTACAGCCTTTGCTTCAAACAAGCGGAAAATAAGTTTCTTATTATTAATGTACGCTGACCTTACAATGCGTCTTAGAGTTCCTCCTTTTCGGTTTCATAGGTTTAATTTTAAGTTTATTTCTTAAACATTTGGGGATTATATCTTTTTAATTTTTGACTTTGTAATTGCGGTATGTTTCTGTCTTTGATCGATTGCTTTGAATTTGACCCCTATATATATTCGCACTTTAATTATTCGCTTATTATTGACAATTCTGATGAAGTCCTAGTACGGTACGAAACGTTAATATTTCAATAAAGTTAGTATGAATTTGTTGTAACATCTATTATTGCTCGTATATTGGTCTCCTCATTATAGTCTTATATATTTTATCTTTGTTATATATTTTCATATTTTGGTGTTCTGCTTTTTCGATTGTTAGTCATTATACAATATAATTTTTATTTTGGTAATATTGATATTGCTTGTATATTGGTCTCCTCATTATAGTCTTATATATTTTATCTTTGTTATATATTTTCATATTTTGGTGTTCTGCTTTTTCGATTGTTAGTCATTATATAATTTTTATTTTGGTAATATTGATATTTAAAATTGGAATTACATGTAAAAAGTTTCGAGTAAGAGAATAACTGATGAGGTACATACCTCCAGGCGCAACTAATTGGTTGCCTGGCGGCGAGGACGGTTCCGGCGGCGACGGCAGTCTGTAAAGTAACCAGTAGTGATAGGACATCGGTTCCTCTTTGTAGCCAGCCAGTGTGTGAACATAGTGACCGTTAGGCCATTCGGACGCGGTAAATTGAAAATGAGGAGACATGCTTGCCGCCAAAAGCATCACACTGTAGAAAGTTTCGTTTTTGGGGGCGGTCACCGTCAGATTGTATGTTTCATTTACGTTGCTGCCGACCCACAGGGTGTATGACACGTTCACGAGCACCGGCGCCGTGGTGCCCGTGGTAAGCGTGGTATCTACATTGCTCGTGTTATTTCCCGACGTTTCGCACGGCAGAGAAGTTTCGCTATGATTGTCGGATGTCCCAATATCTGCAACTTGTAAATTTAAAAGACAGTCATTTCCTTCATTTCATCTATTCTGCGGCAGAAATTGCATTGACGTATT
Source organism: Temnothorax longispinosus (assembly GCF_030848805.1). Classification (NCBI taxonomy): domain Eukaryota; kingdom Metazoa; phylum Arthropoda; class Insecta; order Hymenoptera; family Formicidae; genus Temnothorax; species Temnothorax longispinosus. Next base: position 8,903,142 of record NC_092364.1, read on the forward strand.
ACACAATCCTTCCTCCTCCTTCCTCCTCTTTTAAAAAGGGAATGTCATTGATACTCGAATATATCGAAGTATTGTTATCGCTTTTCCGCGATGCCGATTGGTTTTCTCTCTGCGCTTACTTCGTGAGCGGCTGTCATTGCAGAGATTGCGTGTTTTGACAGTTGTGTGGTTAATAGTGTGATAGCAGGCCCTTGCACAATGCCAGGCAACATCAGGCAATAGAAACAGAGAATAGAAATAAGAAATTATGTATAAATGCAGAATAAACAATGACACAGGCAATAGACACAGAGTTTCGTCATGTTGAAAATTCTGTGCCTATTGCCTGTTGCCAACCAATCATAGCATTCGAATTTTTTAGGTTGTAATTAACGAATTTTTGGATATTTTCTGTTCCTATTGCCATTTTTGGTCCCGCGATGAATTTTGACTACTTTGACCTCCCATATCTCTGGAATCGATCAATTCTCATCTCAACTTAAAAATTTTTTGTGACTGATGTCTTGTCATAAGGTATCATTTGACACACAATTCAGTTCCAATATCGCGGGACCAAAAATAGGTGAAAAAACCACTAATTTGGGGTCACTCTTTTATTTGATCAGATATGCTCAAATATGACTTTTCATGTCTGTGCAGATCTGGTCATATATGTTCATATATAACTATATATAACTACATATGGGGTGTAACATGGTCTTCGACGGCTCAGATCGACCATATCTGCTCAGATCGAACCATGTCTGTGATTGAATTTCATCGAAACAATTCAGATCTGACTGTATCTGTTTAGATATAACCATGTATCCATATTTAAATGCGATCCAAAATACATTACTATCTGACCATATCTGTCCAGATATAAGTCGAACTGAGGTTGTGTTTGATCGAAAACTGTTCAGGTCTGACGATATTTGGCCATGTTTAACTATAATAAATTAAATGTTCGATAATCGATATTTGTCTAATGTGATATTTAAATATATAAATATTAATTTTGGGGGTCACCCGTTAGCTCTCGGCGGGTGAACAGGTAGAAAGTTAGAGGAGGCGGAAATGATGCGGTAGACGTGGTTGTGTGAAGGGGTGGAGGGCAGGAGTAAAGGAAGATGTGAAGGAGGTTGTGAAGAAGCGGAGGCATTGAAGGTGTTGGCGGATTCGAGGAGATGCGGACGGAAATCGAGAAAAAAGAAGAGAGTTGAAAGTGAGGTTAGGATGACGATGAGGAAGTGGAAGGAGGACGCCGCGGACGGAGGAGGTGAGAGGCGGCGGAGGGGAAGCAATGGCTGGAGCAGGACTCGGCCACAGTTTAACCATAACCAATTACGACAGTCACCGAAATTTTCCGCATAATTTTTCAAGACGCATGCGTCAATTTTACTATCCAAAGTATGGCGGCGCCCAGAAACAGAGTAACTGCGTGTAAAGAGGTTATATTTTTGTGTGATTAATTTTCCAGTAATATTAAGCAATTTGGAAATATTATTAAGTAGTAAAGATCATTTTTAGTGCGTTTTTCCTAACATCATTTATTTTCTAGTCAGTAATAATGAGTAAGAAAGGTGGATTTTCCTGCGTCATGTGCAAAAACATATCTGGACGAAATGCAGGAATAAAGTTTTTTCGTTTTCCAAAAGATCCAGAAATGTAAGTTAAAATTTGTTGTAAATAATGATGCAGATTGATTTAGTAGTTTATATAATGATATTAAAATTGTGTAATTACTTTTTTGCATAGGTCTAGATTATGGCTCAAAGCTTGCAATCGTACGATAAATAGAACAACAGAAGAACTGTATAAAAATTATCGAATTTGTAGTGTTCATTTCAACGAGAACATGTATCTCAATGACTTAAAAACTAGACTCTTACCTTGAGCTATACCTATACAGACTGCAATACAGACCTCAAACATAACAAATCCAAACTGCGACACTGACATTATTTCACAAGGTAATATTCTTTACTTTTTACTCAATTATAAGTGACACTAATAATTTTTTATCACAGAAAGTACAGAATCTCGACAGCAATTTCATCAGGATGAATCAGAGATAGAAACAAATCAATTATATGGACAAATGGAATTAACTGAAAGCAATAATTCCAGTAAGTTTTAAATATCAGAGATGAATACAATAATTTGAAATGAATTAATGATTAGCAATAAAAAATATAGGATTGTTAATAAACTACAAAATATATTAATTACTTTTAGTTGGTACAGTGAAACACATAATTAATAAAAATTACTATGTATTAATTGTTATTTGTAGCTGATGGAATGCTAATATTATCAGAGGAGCGTAATATTTCAAGAGAAGAAATTAAGGAACTTGATTTTTCAAAAGTACTCAGCAAACAAATACAAACGCCTCAGAAGTTGTCTCACGATACACCAAGAAAGAATAAACTAAAAGCAAGAATTATATCATTACAGCGAGAAAAGAGAAAGTTGAAAGAACAGTTAAAAAGTGCACTTGAAAAAACAAAAATTAAGGAGAATTAGAATACTACTGTCAGCTAACCGATAAATTTTTATCTCCTTCTATAGCAGCTTTGGTGAAGGAACAAGCTAAATTAAACCAACAATCAATAAAAGGCAGGAAATATTCTATGCAATTTAAACAATTTTGTCTTAGTATCTATTTTGCTGGTCCAAAGAGTTGTAAAGTATTGCGTAAGGACTATTATTACCAAGTCCGAGAACTCTTCAGCGATCAATTGAGTCGTTACAAATATCTCCCGGACTTAATGATTTAGTCTTCGATATGATTAGGAGAAGGATTGTCAATTTTACATCGCTAGATAGGTTATGCGTAATTTGTATCGATGAAATTGCTTTAAAGGCTAATCTTTATTATAATATTAGTCAAGACGAGGTTATAGGATTTGAGAATCTTGGACATGAAAAGAAATTTTTGCCAGCATGTAATGCGGCCGTAATTATGATAAGAGGAATCTGTACATCTTGGAAACAACCAATTGCTTATTATCTATTGAATTCAACTTTTAATGAAGTAGACGTACAAAATGCTGTACAAGAAAAAATCAGAAGATTACAGATTATCGGTTTAAAAGTTCTTGTACTTGTCACAGACATGGGTAAAAACTATCAAAATATGACAAAGCGGCTTGGTATAAGTTCTGAAAAACCATATTTTGACATTGATGGTGAACGTATTCATTATTTAGCCGATCCACCACATTTGATCAAAGCTACAAGAAATAATGCTTATATTAACAATATTAAATATAATAATGGTCACCAAATTTCTTGGGATTATATTGTAACTCTTTACAATTACGACAAAAACCAACCAAATCGATTAGCTTATAAACTAACAGATACTCATGTTCAACCATCAGGGTTTGATCGAATGAAAGTGAAATATGCTGTTCAGATCTTAAGTGCTACGGTGGCAGCTGCCCTGAAAACATTATACGTTCTAAAAATCCTAGTAAATGCATTGGCAATCATCGAATTTATTGAAAAATTTGATAGTTTGTTTGATATGTTCAATTCCTCCACGGTAACAGATAAGAAAAGTCATAAGCAAGCTTTTACTGGAGCACAACATCAATTACAATTTTTACAGAAAATGTTAGATTATTTGTCAGGCTTAAAAGTTTTTTCGAAAAAAGGAAAAGACATCTCGAATCAGGTGCAGGTTTTTAAGTTTTGGGTACTTAACATAAAATCTTTGCAGTCACTGTGGACTTATATACAAAGCACTCTGCCAGATATTAAATTCTTGCTCACGAGACGATTAAATCAAGATGCATTGGAGAATTTTTTCGGAAAAATTCGAACTTTGAACGGCGCGGCGTATACCGTTACGCCTTCACAGTTTCATTTCGGTTTTAGAAAATTATTCTCTACAATTTATTTAACGACGGGAACTGGAAACTGTGCTGAAGATCGCGACTTAATGATTATGGACGTTGCTAATTATAGAGCTCAAAATGTACATGCTAATGTGAATCAGCAAGATAAAGGGAAAGCAATTTTAATTGATGATCATGATTACCGAGAAATAAGTCTACCGGAGCAAAATGCTTTCCGTTATGTTTGTGGATATTTGATGCGAAAGTGCATCGTAAAACATTCCTGTGATATTTGCCTTAAGTATGCGAGAGAATATGTAGACGTAAATAATAATTCATATTATTGTTTTTTTCGAGCTTACGAATCAACAGAAAATAATTTGTTTGGCAGTTTGTTCATGCCAACTGATGATTTTGTTACATATATAAAATCTTTGGAAGACATCTTCTTCCAAAATATAGAAACCTTAATATTAAGAAAAGGTGTTGTAGCTAATTTGATTGAAACATTTGCTCATGTACCATTTGAACATCCATGTTCAAATTTTCCAAAAGAATATTTGATAAGACTGTTTGCACGAGTCCGTCTTTTTTTTACTTTAAGAAATATTAATACTACATTTAAAACTCAACGAGGACACAGGAAACTAATAATTTTGAAACATTAATTACTATTTCATATTATTTCTAGGAAACTTTCAATTCACTACATATTAAAAATTTTATTTATATTTTGTAAACTAATTCAGCTTTATATGTGATATTATTTATTAGTATTTTCATTTTTCTAGAAAGATATATATGCGATATAGTTTCTTTTATGTTAAATATATTATTTTTTGTTGAATGCATATATACATATATGTGATATAATATGTATGCAATATAGCTTATTTTTAATGTTAAATACATCATTTTTTGTTAAATACATATATACATATATGTGATATAATATGGTATGTGATATAGCTTTTATGTTAAATACATTATTATTATTTTCTGTATGGTATAATTCAATATGCTGTTTCAGACATTAGAAATGGTTAACATGTGCATTCATAAATAATAAATATGAATTAAATACATTAAAATATAAAATTAAGTCTAAGGCCGGTATTCATAGTCCGATCTGATGATAAAGAATTTTATAGAAAAATTCAAGGCTGTATCATTCCTCACCGTCACAATGATAAAGATCATTACAAATTTGTTTTAAGATGCTATGTAGGAAATGAGATATTTTATTATCATCACAGATAAATTTAAGACAATTTTCAATGTTAATCCATCTATAAATGCCGACTTTAGTATTATATTTGAATTAATTTTTCTCCTCTTTTTACAGCAGAATAAACATGAGAATTGCTTTACCAATGCAATCGAGAGAAAACATCATTTCATTGGAACAATCAAGGGAACAATCATTTAAAAATTGTAAATATTTTTTAGCACATTGTCCATCAACTGTTAACTAATCATTGAAAGTTTAAAATAATATTTTTTTATTACATCCTGAAATGTGTGTGTTTAATTATATTATTATTATTTAACCTCATTTTATAATTCAATTTTTCCTAACTTTTTCCGTAATTTTTTTCACCTATTTACCTATTTCATCAATTAGAAGTCTACGAATATAGAGAAGAAATTTTCAAGTCAACTTTTTTTATTTTACTCCTTCGAATAACGCGCTTTTTTACTATCGAAAACATGGCGGATGGTCACGTGACTGGGTAACACGAACATCAAAGGTTCCGACTTTACTGTCGTAACTGGTTATAGTTAAACTGTGACTCGGCGGACGGAAGAGGACACGTGTGACCCGCTGGTTGGCCGTCGGCGAGAAGGAAGCGAAGTGGCGGCATCGAGCTCTGGTAACTTAGCCGGTCAACTTCGACTTTATTAATTTTCATATTTTTTTATCGTTTGTTGGTCGTTTGTTGGTGATTGTTGGCCTAATTACAACGTTTGTTGGTTCTTAATTTTTTTTTTAATTTAAAAAGAAAAATTAGCATTAAGTTAGCCGGAAAAATTTTATTTTTAATTTCAAAAAAGCCTAATCGATGCGTAATCGTTTGCTGATGATTGTTGGTCTAATTTTAGCGTTTGTTGGTTTATTATTAGTCTTAAAAACGAAAAAAAACTAAAAATTATCTCACATATTAAAGTAATCGAAGATTGGTTTATTTGCCTACGACTTAAGCTTTATTTCTATCAATTTAAGGCTAACATCTATAAAACTGCCATATAAATACGGGCCTTAACATCGGCAGAAAATCGCGAAAAGATCAAGAAACATGGTGGTTCGTGGGAAGCACACACACACACACACACACACAACGGGGGGGTGCGAGGGGGGGCCTTCGGCCCCCCCTCCCCCGCACCCACCCCGCCGGTAGGCTGCGTGGACCTCGCTTTACAACATAAAGTACATGCTAAGTTGTAAAACGAAATTATAAAGCACATGCATGGAGGGGTGCAAGGGTCTTACATGCGTGAGCGCACGTGAACAGAAAGGCTTTTCTCCCCTGCACCCTCCCCCATGCATACTTTATAATTTCGTTTTACAACTTAGCATGTACTTTATGTTGTAAACCCCCCTGTCGGCCCCCCCCTCGCATCACCCGTTGTGTGTGTGTGTGTGTGCTTCCCACGAACCACCATGTTTCTTGATCTTTTCGCGATTTTCTGCCGATGTTAAGGCCCGTATTCATATGGCAGTTTTATAGATGTTAGCCTTAAATTGATAGAAATAAAGCTTAAGTCGTAGGCAAATAAACCAATCTTCGATTACTTTAATATGTAAGATAATTTCTCGTTTTTTTTTCGTTTTTAAGACTAATAATAAACCAACAAACGCTAAAATTAGACCAACAATCATCAGCAAACGATCACGCATCGATTAGGCTTTTTTGAAATTAAAAATAAAATTTTTCCGGTTAACTTAATGCTAATTCTTCTTTTTAAATTAAAAAAAAAATTAAGAACCAACAAACGTTGTAATTAGGCCAACAATCACCAACAAACGACCAACAAACGATAAAAAAATATGAAAATTAATAAAGTCGAAGTTGACCGGCTAAGTTACCGGAGCTGCGGCATCGGTCCGAGCCGGCGCGGGGAGTCGACTGCTCCGAAAGAGCACGTTGGCACCACTGCGGAGCGGTAGGACGCGATGCGCTGGAGCGCGCTGCGGGCAGAGCGGGTTGGATCCCCTTAAGGCGAGCGCACAAGAGCACAGCACGACGGCCAATGAGAGGGAGCGGGTGAAATCGATGGATCGAGAAGAAGGGTCGATCGAGGAGGCGAACGTCCGTCGATGGCGTGCAGGTAACAGTATGGCGAAGAGAACGTATGACGGAGAGGCCGGAAAGCGGAAAGCTGAAAAGTGAAGAGAGAATTCCAAAGAACTACAGAGAGGCGTAGAAGAAAGCAGAAGAGAGGGAAAGTAAGAGCAGCTGGAGTCAAGGAGAGAGCAAAGTAAGTAGGGAGAAGAAGGGGGAGGACAAAGGTTGGACGGGCGCACACATACACAGATAACACACTCAGGGGTTAGAGGAGAGTGAGGGAGAGGGAAAAGAGGAAGGCAGGGTCTGAGAAGGTTATGTTTGTAGGTGGAAGTAGAGACCCGTGAGAACAGGTGAAAGAGCGAACGGAGAGCGCAGAGCGGAAGGACGCAGAAGAGGCGATACAGGAGGGGGGTGGGTGCAAGTAGAACAGAAGAAGGAGCGCGGAGTGAAGAAGACGGAAGAAAGGGAGGGAAGATGGAGGAGTTGCAGAGCATGATGAGGGTGTGGAGTAAAATAGCGGACGAACTAGAGAAGATCAGAAGGTTGCTAGAGGGAAGGGAAGGGGGAGCGGAAGGAGGAGAGGGCACAAGGAGCGAGGCAGGGGCCAAGTCGGAAGAGAGGTGCGGCGAGGAGGGGCGGCGGAAGGAGCCGGGAGGAATACCCGCAGGAGAGAAGAAGGACTGATTCCAAGGAAGGGGGAGAGGAAAAGATAAAGCTTATCTGGGATAGAGGGGACAGTATTAGAAAATGGGTGGATGAAGAGGCAAAGAGAAGAGCCGAGGAATGAAAGTGCCGGCAGTACGAGGGGAGGAGCAGAGAAGGAGAGAAAGAGCGGACGTGGGGAGGGGGGAAGAGGGGCCGGAGACGCCGGAGAAGGTGGAGTGCAAGGAGAAGAAAGAAGAGCCACAGAAGGAGGTGGAAAGAGGAGAGAAGGCAGAGAGCGAGAAGTCGAGGAGCCTGACGGAGAGAATAAGAAGACTGGAGAAGGAGAGAGTGTAAAGAGAAAGAAGAAAGAAGAACGTGGTCTGGAGGGGGCTGGACGGGAGGGACGCGGACGAAAGGAGGGGCTTGATGGAAGGGGTGGCAAAGAAGGTGCTAGGTAAAATGCCGAGAATTGGTAGGGTATAAGAAAGAAGCGGGAAGGAAGGGAGAGAGGTGCTAATAGTGGAGTTGGAAGATGAGAAGGAAAGAGAAGAGCTGCTAGATAGTTATAGGGTAATTAGACGGGTGTGGGGTATAGGGGTGGATGAGGATCTGTCCCTGGAGGAGAGGAAGACGAGGTGAAAGCTGCTGGAGAAGGCAAGAGAAGAGAGAGCAAAGGGTAGAAAAACGCGGGTGGAGAACAGGAGATTATAGGTGGACGGTAGGGAGATCATATAGAATGAGGATGAGGGGAAATGAAAGGAGAGGTAAAGGGCGAGGAAAGGAGGAAGGGAGTAGACTGTAAAAGGCCGCTATGGTCAGGTCGGGTAGGAAGATGATGGCTGTAAAGGGTTGGGTACGTCCCTAAAAAACGCCATTTTGTAATTCCTCGGAATCAAAATAAATATTACTACTATTATAAATATGAATTTATTTATCCATAGCAAATTAGAGATATTCAATTTAATATCTTTGATATAATTATATAAAAATAAATTATATGATAAAAATATAATTTACAAAAAATAAATATTTTTTTATAAATAAAAAAATGTTAGTTATTTGTTATAAAAGCATTTTTATCAATTCGCCTTATATCTAAAAAACAAAAAACAATCACAGAAATATAAGTTATTTCGTACATTGTAAGCTTATAGATGACGGATAAACAAAAGTGAAAAAATTTTCAATTTGATTAATTATTATTTAATAGCTAGATTTTACATTAAAAATTTTTGTTGAAGTCTAAGTTGGAGACTTGCATAAATAATTACCAACTCGAATAAGAATTATTAGAAACTTTACATTTTTTACTTTAATTAATAAGAATTATTTATTAGTTATACATGCAAATATCGGATCATCCGATAGATGGCATTCGATGAGATCCGTTTCTCGATTTAAAATATGACAAACAATGGTATAAAGAACGGTACATAAATAAAGTGTATAGTACAACTTATATCAGTTGTATGGGAGTCCACGTTTATAATAAAGTAGCACACAATTTTGAATTAAATTGATATATTTATGGTTTTATAGCATTTTACATCCCTTCATAATCTTCAATTATATTTGAGCAGATCTGAGGACTTGGTAATAAGAAGCTTAGCGGGCGTTAAAGAGTTAAATAGGTAGAAAGAATAATAGATAATCAGGATAGGATAATAAAGGAAGTTGGAATCCCATTAATATTGTAGTAAAAGTGCGTTAAAGGCAAAGCAAGAAGACTAGAGACCAGGAGACCGAACTCCTTAAAATTTCAGTGGTGGGGGTGAGTCAAAATGTGGTCCGGCGCTGTTCGCAGTATGGTCGCCGGCCAATTCATGAACTACGGCGTGCTGGATTTCCGGTGCAAGATGGTGCAAGAGCTTCGTGCAACATAACCAAGAACATCAGCTTGGCAGATGTAAACACTGAATTTAATTTTGATGTCGTAAGTATTAATAAATAATATATGATACTTAGGAACGACGAAGTTCACATAGGAAACTTTTTTTGGATAAAACAAGTGATAAAAAAAATACGATATTCTGTGTTGTGAAATATAATCAATTGAATTTTTTTGCATAGGGCACTGAGTTTGGAAAAGTAATTGATGCAACCATGGGCGAATATCGAGAAGAAATTGAGGAAAGATTCGTAAAAGCAGGTTGCGAAATACACGGCGACTACAGGATTGCAAAGACATGCAAAAATTGTCTATTTCAATATCTACGAAAGAATGCAAAACTCATTCAGTTGCCACATGAAAGTTGGGGATTTGTTGTGCAAGATCACCGCATAATATTTGCTAAAGCAGAGAATGATTATACTATAAAATTAAAATGATCATTGATTCGAACATGAACGGAGAGATATATTTTAAACAAAACCATATAAAGTGGCTAATACCTGAGCCAGAATCAGTGAGAGATATTGTTGAAAGTTTGAATTGTATTGATAAACTCTTGGTTTTTCAAAGCATATAAATTTTTGTAATGAAATTGATAATAGCTTCCTCGGAACAGCTAAATTGTACATAAAAATGTTTATTGATATTGGATGTGTAAAATGCAATGTAATTTTTTTTAAATAAAATTATGGTTTTTCCTTTATATTTATCTCCTTATATTTTTACATAACTTTAAATATATATTATAACTTTAATAACATAACTTTTATTCAGTCTTTTTTTATCGAACACTTGTTTTTATTTTTTTGCAGATTTTCCACCAAGTTTCGATTGTTTTCGATGTTTTTGCATCTCCACTTTCTTCTCATCATATATTTTATTGTAAGTTTTACTGAGAATATGTGCTCTGCTTAATGTATAATAATGAATCACCCGTTTTGTCAACGCTCCCTTATGTTCTTGACATCCAATGAACGGGAAACTCTCGAGGAGGATATTCTCTGCTATGCGCTGGAAAGAATAACAATTCAGCTCCTCGGCACCAATTGTCTTGAGAATTGCTCTTTCAATAGCGATCAAGAGATTGAATAAAGCGTCCGACGGGAACTTTAAATAGCCGTTGGTGAGTTTTTTGTAGAGAATATCTCAAATATATTTTCAAAGCATAATTTATAACGATTTTCAACTTACACATAAACTTTCGTCTCCTGCATCCATGGACTCTTCTTCAAAATTATCTTGATGTACATCGAAAATACATGGTACACTACCTTGATTCAATTTAAATTTTTCACGTGGTATTTCGTTTATTGTTCCATCTTTCAAGACAGTTCGAAAAGTCCGCTCAACATCGTTGTCCTTGAAATGTTTATCGCAAATACGTAAATATTTTCGAGTAGCGTTTCCCTTACTCAAAAACGGAGAAATCTTATCTATCCAGATTTGATTTTCATGAGAATTCTGAAAAGTGAAAAAATCAAACTGATTGTATGTTCTTGAGAAAATGATTGTTATTCATTTTTATTTCAATCAAATACACTTACCTTCGGAAATCCAAATAGCGTCCTTTTATTCGAATCCAAATTGAAACATTTACTCTCACAATTCACAATGCAACACACTTTAGACATGATTTCACTTTGTTTTAAACGGTTTGCAACAAACAAGAAGACTAGAGAACAAACGACGTAAAGATTCGAACTTATCCAGCACGTAGCGTAGTTCATGAATTGGCCGGCGACCATACTGCGAACAGCGCCGGACCACATTTTGACTCACCCCCACCACTGGAGTTCGGTCTCCTGGTCTCTAGTCTTCTTGAGGCAAAGTGAAGAACGAGAGGTTAAGGCCTTCACACATAAAATGTCGTAAGAGCGTAAAACGTAAGCGTAAGAAAATCGATCAATCCCAATCGAGTATTTTCCCCTACTGGGGTTACGAACAGCACAATACTCGATTGGGATTGGTCGATTTTCTTACGCTTACGTTTTACGTTCTTACGGGATTTTATGTGTGAAGGCCTTTAGGGAGCAAAAAGGGGGAAGAGCTGCGTTCGCGTTCCAAAAAAGAGCAAAATTTGCGCTGCGTGGATAGTGTAGGTGGCGACATTGGGCGCGTTCAGCGAATCAAACTGCTCAGTAATAGTCGAGCGCGATTGGTTCTTACTTTAAGAACCAACCAATCAACGCGGAGTGTATAGCGGTGGCGTCCGTTGAGCGAGCCCACTGGCGGGATAGATCAGGCATAGAGATGGACGAGGGCGAGATGATAACAGATATGAATGTGAGTACAGATACAATTTTAGATAAGTCAGGAAAGGAAAAAACGGATAAAGAAACTTTTGCTGTACCAAAAGAAGAGAAAAGAGGAAGAGGAAGGCTTTCAAAGGAAGAACTGAGAATGAGGGAAAGAGCGAGTTCGACCAGCATACTAGATTTTGTGAGAAGCGAAAATGGTATGGTCTGTGAAATAGAGAAGGCTAAGAGGAAAAGAGAGGAACAAGAAGATAGGGCAAATGACATTTTCAAGAGAGGTAACAAGACAATAAGAACGCCTCCAGGTTTAGATAAGCGAATGGCTGGAACCGGACTCGAAGGAGAGAAGAGAGAAGAGGACGGAGAAACGATGGTATTGAAGAAGAATGAAACAGACGGCTCGATGATGGCAATCTTGAGAGAGATAAATGCTGAGTTGAAGGATATGAAGTTGGAGATGAAAGGGATGAAAGAGAGAATGAGCAAATTAGAGGATGGTTGGACCATAAGAGAAAAAAGGTTGGAAGACAGAATGGATAAGTTAGAGGCTATAGTCTGCGGAAGATGGAACAAACAAGGAAAGGCATAGCTGTGGATGAAAAGGGTGGCAAAATTGAAGAGATTGTAGGAAGGGTGACAGAGTTAGTAAAGAAAAGCGAAAGAAGCATAAGAGATAAGAGGAAAAGAAGAAACAAATTTGTAATTAGAGGATTGCAAAAAAAGGACAGTAGGTGTATAAGGGAAACAGCAGAGACATTTTTGGAGGAGTTTGGAGTCAAGGAGAGGGTGAAAAAAAATGCAAACATCAAGTAAGGAAAGAAAGGAAGTAATTGTTGTGGAAATGGACAGCTGGGATTCAAAGGAAATTGTAATGAAATTAAAGAGTAAGTGAATGTTCTTGCGTTTCGCCGTGATTAATGGTTCGCGGTCATGTCGCGTAATTGTAAGTAATTGACGTTAGTTGTAAGTGCGTAATTTCGTGCGTTTCGTCGGAAGTACATGTTCTCGGTTATCTCGCGTTTGACTGACAGGGTAGAATTCGTTACTGTTTATGTCGGGAATTATTAATGTACGAAACTGATGGGAATTGCTGTGCAATTCGGCGACGGAATGAGTATCGCGCTCGTGGGGTGACACGGGACGCTTACTCGGATTCTGCTTGTTTGCCGTGAAACACGCCTACCTCCTTCCACATGTTATCTGCATTATTTAAATATATTTTTCTCTGTTTGCTGTTAATCGGATGTGTTAATTGCGTTACGCTCCCTCTCTGCCTCCAACTACGATTCCTCGATTAAACTCACGCCTGAGAGACTTTGCGTATTGAGATTTAGAGTATCGTGGTGCGAGAAATCGCACCTGGCGCCCATATCTTGAGAAATTGTTTGGTCGAGCTACTATCTAGGTTTCTGAGGGTTTGATCGCGAGTTTGAAAGATTTTTAAGAGATCAAGTAGTAAGAACAAGCGACAGCGCGCTCCTCCACGGCCGGCCGGTGAGACCGTGAGGACATCGTCGTTGCCGTCGTAACATGTATATATATAGTTTATTAAAAAAAAAAAATCATAATTTTTCTGGTGTCGCGACCACCAGTTAAATATTTTTAATACATTTTGTAATGCGCAATTCTTAACATGTTTTCTGCATTTTACAGTATTAGTAACATCTAGATTATTATTTAAAGATTCGATATCTTTGTAATCTGCATCCAAAGTCTCAATTTTTAGATTTTTTCTCGCTTTATTCTCAAGCAGATCCACCAGTTATTCTCGTTTCTAGTATCCCTTGACATACACAAGAGTCGACGTCTCGTCACTCTCTCCAAGTACGGCCGATGTAATTAGATGTTTCGCCATGCTGTACGGGATGTTTCCGTCCTCCCATCGTAGTCCATGGTGATTTGCAATCAACCAGGAAGCGCATGACTTGTCGGATTTTACGAGGAGACTCCATGGCATGGGACATGTAAAAATGTAATGCGCCAAAAGGTCCCGTTTCTCAGAACCGCCACCTCTTTCACGACAAATTTCATCCCGACGGTAAATCTTTACAGATCGACAAACGTCGGTACGATCATGACGAAACGATGGAGCAATCTGTATCTTATCGCAGTACATCAATGTCTCTTATATTGCAATATCTGCTGATATTGCAATTTACATGATTTTGCGCACTACGTTCGACAACGGACAGTATTCGATTACGCGATCATGCAAGATGAGACAATAGGCGGTAGTATTTGCCGGTACATTCTCTTTGCAGTCAAATTCTATTTGCACATCCACGGTGGCGCTCTTGACAGATTCGTTTTGTCGCGAGCAATCAATGACAACAAAAGGTCCTTTTGTCAGGAATGTAACCATGGTGCAAAGCGTATCGAAGTAGTCGCATCCGTAATAAGCTTTACAAATGTTGAGACCTGTAATCGGGATGGGTAGCAAGCACGTGGTCTCAGCGTAATATCAGATACTCTTTATTCGTACTTGTACTTTGAGCGCCAACCCTCGACTGCCTGTTACAAGAGAGAACCCTCGCGGATGCCGGGTAGCCCAAGATGGATGCCCCGAGCATAGGTATACTATTATATAGAGGGATCCAACATCTCTCCCCCCCCAAAAAAAAAATTCCTTGAACATTCGAACATTGGAAGAGACAAAATAAAAAAGGCAAAAATTAATTAAACAGGGATTACTCATCCCGGCCTGGTTAATGTGATGGGGAGTAGCGATCCGGCGGGACCCCTTTATTTGTGCGGGAAGAGCGACGCGGGCCCACTTCTGCTTCTCGGGTGTTCCGGTGTGGACCTTTTGAATATCGGCTTCCTGAGTGTTTTCGCTTGCGTCTTTAGGGTTATCGTCGTCTGATTCTTGTTCTGGTTCTGGGTGAATTTCTGGTTCAGCTGCTCGCTGCATCGTAGCAGGAAAATCAAAGTCGTCGAGTAGCGTATTGTTTCCGTTATCCAAGTAGGCAAAACGCTTCTTCAGTTGGTTTGCATGCGCCTTGACCTCGCGATTGCCCATTGGCGTCTGAGCACGGACGATGTAACCAACAGTTCCACATCGCCTAACAATTGATCCTGGAGTCCATTTCCAGCTGTTGTTGGAGAAAATCTTGACGAACACATCTTCACCGGCCTCAAACTCCTTCCACTTGGCGCCATAGTGTTCGTTGAACTGCAACTCCATTTTCATGTTTCGCTCATCCGAAAATTCGCTACGTGGCTTTAGCAAATCCAGTTTTGTCTTCATTTCACGGCCCGTCATCAGCTGGAACGGTGACTTCAGCCCGAGAGCAAATGAAGGCGTGTAGCGGTAACACAACAAGAACCTTCGAAGGACTCTGTCAGCATTTCCTTCTCCATCAAGTTTCTTGAGCCCTGTTTTCAACAAATCGACAAAACGCTCGGCTTGGCCGTTTGACTGCGGGTGATACGGCGGCGTTTTGATGTGGTAAATACCATACTGCATGCAGAAGTTTTCAAATTCCTTCGATACAAATTGTGGCCCATTATCCGAGACCAGCGTGTCGCAGAGTCCTTGTCGCGAGAATACCTCCTCAAGACATTCCAATGTCTTCGTCGTCGTGGCTGCTGTCATTCTGAAAACTTCGGGCCAATTGGTAAGCGCGTCGACGATGACCAAATAATAGAATCCATTTACTGGGCCGGCAAAGTCGATGTGGATGCGCGACCATGGGGCTCTCGGAATCGGCCATGATCTTAGCGTGCACTTGATCGGCGTCCTGGAGTTAACGGCGCATTGCTCGCAGCTTTTGACAGCTCTCTTGATGTCGTTGTCAATGCCCGGCCAGTAAACTTTACTGCGGCCGAGCAGTTTCATGCGGGCCAGTTTCCTGCGTATCCAGCGTGCAGTTCCTTGAGAATCATCTGTCGGTAACAATCCGGGACAACGATGCGATCGCCAAGGAAAACGCAACCCCCGATGGCAATCAACGAGTCGCGTCTAGGGAAGAATTTAGCGACGGCGCGGCCGTATCTTGGATTTGCATCGGGTGCTGCGGCCAACCATTCTTGACGTATGAGAGCAGCTGCTTCATCACGTCGTTCTCGCTGGTTTCGACCTTCATGGCCTCGAATGTGACCGGAAGGGTTCTTGCTGTTTCGATGGCAAAGCATCCGGCGCTGGCGTCTTTATTAACTAGAGAATACATTCCGTGGGCGCCTTGAACACTGGAAGAATTTTCCTGCACAGCTCCGTCGTTCGCCTCTTTGCTCACCCTCCTCGGGTCGTTTATAATTTGTTCTTTCCTCGTACTCTCGTTCGCAATTATTGAAGCGATGACGACGTCCTCGTCCAATCGCTCATGCTTCTCGATGAGTCGCGAGATGAAGTCGGCATATGCGAAGCTCTTGGTGTTGACGTAGCGGATCTCAAAGTCGTAGGCGAGCAAAATAAGTGCATACCGCTGCAAACGGCTAGCGGTGAAAACGGGAATGCCTCCCTTCGATCCGAAGATGGCAAGAAGTGGCTGATGGTCTGTTTGGAGCTCGAACTTGCGCGACCATATATATACCGGTGAAACTTGCGGACTGCAAATGTCAGAGCCAAAGCTTCCCGTTGAACTTGTGGGTAGTTTCTCTCAGCTTTGCTAAATGAGGATGTGGCATGCATGACTGGTCGACGAATCCCATTTGGCATTTCATGGAGAAGCACCGCTCCCATAGCTTGACGCGTCCGCTGCCACGATGATTTTCTTTGACGGGTCGTAGTGTGTAAGGGCCAAATCGGAAGTGAGGACGTTCTTAATCTTTTCGAAAGCTTCCTGATGATCTGGTTGCCACTCGAACTTGACGTCAGCACGGAGCAGCTCATTTAATGGTCCTCTGAGATCCTTTAGGTGCGGAATAAATTTTCCATACCATGTTACTGCTCCGAGAAAGGCTTGAAGTTGCTGAATGTTTTTCGGCGGTGGAATACGCTTGAGTGTTTGAATTTGTTCAGGTCGTATGCCATCGGCATCGACGATATTACCGAGAAACTCGAGCTGCTTTTGCGCGAATGAACATTTCTCGAGCTTAAGGTGAAAACCGTAATCCTGAATGCGTTTTAGGGCTTCAAAAAGATTCTTTCGGTGGTCTTCTTCATCGACTCCTCCAATGATGAAATCGTCTATGAGCGAAAATACACCTTCTGCACCGCTCATCATTGTGTCAACTAATTGCTGGAACGTTCGCGACTGGTATGTTCCACAGGTCGAGCGCTTCCATCCAGTCGCTCTCGAGTACGTTGAGGTTCGATGCTGCGACATAACACGGTCCGGAATTCTCGCGGCCGTGTAACTTCAAACGAGCATTGAATTTACCTAGCATCTTGAGTGGGTCACCTGATGCACTAAAAGCCTGCTCCTCGCAATTGCATAGCTTGGGTGATCCGAGAGATCTCCAGTTAGCGGACGAGATGATCGTCCAATCAGATCCGGAATCGAGTTGCAGCCTTAGCTTGGTGTTGCCAATCTCGGGTTCGACAAATCTGCGAGTCGACACGGACATCGTGCTTACCGCTTTGCTGCTTTGCCGTCCGAAACGTGGCTTCCGGCCAGCTGATTCGCAGTAGCCCTCCTTGTGGCCGGTGCGCTTACATGTCGAGCACTGCTTGGTTAGGAAAGAACATTCGCTCGGAAAATAAATTTTGCCGCAGCTCCAGCACGGAAAATGCGCCTTGACGGCCTCCCCACTGCGGGCCGCTAGCGCCGTCGTCTCGGTACTCTCTCCCACTTTGCTGTTCGAACTCTGCTTGTTGCCCTTTGTACGCTGCCTCCGCTGGATTGTCAGTACGTCGCTCAGCTTTGCAGCTTCTGGATCTAACACCATTGACTTCTCCAATCTCAGGCTGCTCAAACGCGATGCAAAATTTACTACGTCCCCCAGCTTAAGTTTGTGGATCAGTTCTCTGGCCGCGTCGTCGGCTGCCGCCTCCTGTTGCATCTTCTGGCTCTCCATCTTGTTCAACAGTTTTTCTAGCGTTTGCGATTCTTCTGGCTTGTTGAGTCCCTGCACTAAAATGAGCACCTTGAGGTCGTCAGCGGAGCAATTTGCGATATTGAATTTCTCGCACTTGAGATTGACGCGAGCAGCGTATTCGGCATAATCTTCATGCGGTTCCTTCGCGACTTTGAGACACTTGTATCGGAGAGCAAAGTGTGACTCTTTACGGCCAAAGATTCGCTTGAGCGCGGTCACAGCGTCGAACGAAATGTCAGCCTTAGTGCGGGGAAGAATGGTGTTCGCGAACCTATCGAAATCTATGGTGGAGAGCTTCTCAGTTAGTAAGCTGACTTTCGCTTGATCGTCCATCATCGCTGCGTCTACCGTGAAAATTGTTTCATACCTCGCATACCAATGCTCGAACGTCGCGTTGTCCTCAGCGCTGTAAGCGAACTTTTCCATGCGTTCAGCAAGGTCCTTGTGCAGCGAGTAGGCTGGCATCGCTGGTTGCCGGACCGCTGGCTGTTGCGCTGCATCTGCTGAAGCAGGGCTTCGATTCTTTGATTGGCTGCTTTTTGTTGTTTGGCCATTGTATCCAGCAAGGCTTGAATCGTTGGGTCGACCGGCATTTTGAGGTTATGTTACGCGCGGAAAGAATTTACAGCCAACCGATTTACCGAATCAAATTATTGCGTGAATTCGACTATCCTCGTCGCCACTGTTGAGACCTGTAATCGGGAGCAAGCACGTGGTCTCAGCGTAATATCAAATACTCTTATTCGTACTTGTATTTCGAGCGCCAACCCTCGACCGCCTGTTACAAGAGAGAGCCCTCGCGGATGCCGGGTAGCCCAAGATGGATGCCCCGGGCATAGGTATACTATTACATAGAAGGATCCAACAACGAAAACACGCATACATATCGAAAAGGTCGGCGTCGATTTTTGCCAAAATCCAGATTCATGTCATCGTACGGATAAAATTCAGAGTTTAGATAAAGTTTCACGTTGGTCAAGTCATGGTGTAAATAGACAGGTGAAGCATTCCCGATGCTGCGCACTCGTTCAGTTTTTGAACCAATCAGCGCGCGACCTTTTTTGCGAGAAAAGCAATATGGCTGCTTCCATCAATTCGTAGTCCGTTACGTCCGTTATCCGTCGCGTGCGTCTGTTGTGCGGGAAATATTTTGTGTTCAACTTTTGCGACTTTAATAAAACATACGCAGTAAGTAGTAAATATAATTAATGTTGAGAGGCATTTATATTGGTTGATATTTGCTAAATAACCCAAGTAGCAAAAAAATATTTTTCAACGTTTTTAAAAACATTTTTAGTAATAAAAAAAATATTTAAAAAACGTTTAAATTAATAGAACAGATCCTTTTTTTCTTATTAAAAAAGTATTATTTTATTGATTTTTTCATTATTCACTGGCGATTTAAATTCTTATTTTTGCTGTATTTATTTTAACATTGTAAAAAAAAACGTTTTTTTAACATTAAAAAAATGTGTTTTTAATTATTTTAAAAAATTAAAGAATTTATTGCGAAAAATATTACTTCAGACGCTCTTCACGAAATGAGGGAGATTCCAGGTTCGAATCCTGGCTGAGGTAATATTTTTCGCAATAAATTCTTTACAGTTTTTAGTAAATGTAAGTTTAATTGTCATTAGTTTATTTATTTATTTAAGGTTTTATCTAAAATTTTACATGATTCACACATTTTTATTTCTTATAAGCGAACTTCACCTTAAAGTGAGCGCGACAAAATGGGTCGCCTCCTGATTGGTTCAACCGCCAAAGCTGCCGCCATTATGCGCAATGCTTCACCTTGTTTTTTACACCATGGGTCAAGTTACAGTCATCGAATACGCTAACATCTTGCGACATGATATTCTTGCGCCCGGTCTGCAGCGCAAAGATAACGTACCGCGGCTTCTCCAGCTGAGTCGCCGTTTTGACGGCCCACGAATGGTTGGTCGTGCTCTGCAACATGGGGTACTCGTACAGATCCCACGAACGGAAACTAACACTAAGATATCGCCCGCTTTCCAAGGCCCGTAGCATGGATAGCTTATTGATCGCGTTTAATGTGATGTGAGGCATTCGCCACTGTACTTTAAACAATTCAATTTCCGGCTCCGTCGCCGAATTTCCTACAATGCAATTGTTATCGCTACGCGCGTGTATCAAAATTAATTCGTGACGAGCGTTAACAACCACGCGTTTGTAATCCTTGCAAAAGCCCAACAATGTGTTGAGCGGTACGCAAAGTGAGTACCCGGTCCCTCAGTATTATCCAAGTTCACGATGCCACTCTCGTTTCGACGTATACCGCCGATCGGTAACGAGCCGCGCATGAAAATACCTCTAAAATATGGAATGCGCATACGTTTTGCCAATTGTTGCAGTTGTACGTTGGTAGTTACACCCTTGGGGATTTTTAGCGTCTCTTCGATGTTTTTTTTCTCGAGACTCCCCGTCCGCGTTTGTACGAAGCGAGATAAAGTCCGTGACCTTTTATGGCGCGATTGTAACGTTGCATCTCTTCCAGCTGACGTCGCGAGGCTTTGTTATCGTTCACGGCCTTTGCGATTCCCGCCGCTCCGCCGACCAACGAGCTGAGAACCCCTAATAACGGTAGAATCGGTAGGATACCACCGCGTTTCGCTACCGGAAGTATTCGCTTGTTTTTCTTTTTTTTCTTCGTTTTCAAACCCATACCGAGTTTCGTTTTAGCCTTCATGGCCGCCTAGACGGCTGTAGCCGCAGCTCTTTCTCCGAGAGTCGAATCGTTCGCGGTGACACGTTTTCGCGCTTTCGCGGCGAATATATTGTCTGTCACGTGTCGTTCTGCGAGATCGTTGCTACGCGAGTAGGCTATGTCGTGCTCGCGACACGCTGCGTCCAAAGGATTAATACCCCAATCACCTCTTGCCAATTGTATTTCTAAATGAGTTCCCGGACCGCAAAATTGATAGCCGGGAATGTGTAATTCGATCGGAAGCACGTTTATCGCGCGATTCAACAGACCTCGACCTATCTTCGGCGGCATTCGCCGTAGTTCTTTATCAACGGCGGCGGACCGTTGATGTGCGTTTGCTGACACGGCAAATTATAATGTATTAAACAGCGACGACATTGCTGAACCTCTGAATCTGCCTTGATATATTCGAGAAGCTTATCCCACTAATAATCTATGTGATTATAAAACTGTCGTAGTAGAATGACCTTTGGTATATACTTTAACTGCTCGGTGGTTAAATCGTAAATATCGCTGTTATCCGACACGAGCAAAAACATTTTAAAGACTGAGCATCTCAGCTCTACGCGTCTCTATAAATAGGCCAGCTTTCTCGATACTGTATTTCATTTGTTGTGGAGAGAAGGTAAAATGCGGTTCGTACGACAATCGCGGACGATCAAAGTGACAAACTTTGATGATAAAATACAGTTAACGAAAGAGGTACGCAAACATGGAGGCATGCATGATTTCTATATTTTCTATACGCGGTATCATCTGCGGTCCGTCGAATTGCGGCAAGACAAACGTCTTGATAAGCTTGCTGGAAAGTCCGGACGGTGTACGTTTCGAGAACGTGTACGTGTACTCGAAATCGTTGCAACAACCGAAATATCGATATTTGGAGAATATACTAACACCGATAGAAGAGATTGGCTACTTTACGTTTTCGAATAACAGTGACGTCATTCCACCGAGCGAGGCGCTCCCGAATTCTATTTTTATCTTTGATGACGTGGCGTGCGACAAGCAGGATACGATAAGAGAATACATTGCAATGGGCAGGCACGCGGACGTTGACTCCTTCTATCTTTGTCAGACGTATGCAAAGATACCGAAGCATCTTATACGCGACAACGCGAATTTATTAATTATGTTTAAACAGGATGGTACCAATCTGAAACACGTATACAACGATCACGTAAACACAGATATGTCTTACGATGATTTCAGTAAATTGTGTCATACGTGTTGGCAACAAAAGTACGGATTCGTGGTGATAGACAAGTACAGCGCGATTTCGAATGGTCGATACAGAGAAGGATTTAACGACTTTGCGATACCGAAACGTGGTTAGTTGTTGTCGACGCGTCGATTGAACAACGTTATCGCAACATGGACAGCAGCGAGGAGATTAGAGAGCGCGAGTGGATAGCAAATCAAATTGCGAAAACGAGCAATTCGATTCGCAAAAAGTATCACGCCTTGAAAACTGGTAAAATGGAGGAAGATATCGCGTTGGAGAGACACTTTAAGCCCATCATCGAGCCTCTAAGACAGATTGCCGAAAACACCGTTGGCAAAGAATCTGATGTGTCAAAGATTGAGAATGAAACGGCGTGGGAAGACGAAGAGCCGAATCTGAAACGAAAACGACCAAACGTCTCATTTAACGACTCTGTAATGGCTTCAACTCTGGTTACGTTGAAACGATCGATAAATGTGCCATCTAATTTGAGCGAAATAACCAAAATTCTACAACCGCGTAAATCGAAACGATCGAAAGGTCCATTGAATGAACCACCGATAACCTCTGCGCCTTTCGTACAACCCACAATGCTCGAATCACTCGCAAAACAAAGATGTTTTCGAAACCACGAATGACTCACTCGTGACGTCCGTTCGACAGCAGTTGCAAACATCTGAGGGTCAAAAAACGTTGCAAGATCAATTGGGTCCATTGTTTATTTCAGCAACGATGGAATGATGCTCGGTAATAAACGTTTTGACGTGAAAAACGCGGACAAGATAATTATCGATGGCATACGATACGCTGGCACACGCGGTCTTTACGAGTTGATCTTTAAGAAATATCCCGATGACGATATCTACACGGAGGACGATATGCAAACATACAAAAGCATTCTGTTGGCAACGAGTGCTCATAAACGCAATTATGATGCTCACGCTCGAATAAATAGCAACAGGGGATACAAGTACACAAAAATAATCGGGCCGTTGATTTCGGGTAAAAAAACTAGAAAAGGTATACCGCGTGCCATGACATTAAACGGCAACAACATCGACCATATAATTGCATCGTCGATTTTGGGTAAAAAAACTGGAAAAGGTATATCGCGTGCCATGACATTAAACGACAACAAGATCGACTATGTTCATTGGGACGATCCCAATGAGCTCGTAGATCGCCTCCGATTGCTCGAAGCTTCGCGTCTAGCGGATCACACCGGTCACGATAACGAGATCCTGTCGATTATCAAAGAACTTCGCGAAGCTGGACTTATTATAAATTAAACCGCGCGTCGGCCAGTCATTCAATCAACATCAAAATGCTGATCAACAAGTTTGG
Source organism: Temnothorax longispinosus (assembly GCF_030848805.1). Taxonomy (NCBI): domain Eukaryota; kingdom Metazoa; phylum Arthropoda; class Insecta; order Hymenoptera; family Formicidae; genus Temnothorax; species Temnothorax longispinosus. The sequence continues at coordinate 8,926,326 of NC_092364.1, forward strand.
TATATCGCTCGGAAGAGGCCGTGCGGAACCGTACTATCAATGGAGCGGATTAATCAGAAATTACGTGCGCGATAACGCTCTTTGTATGGTCGCCACCGACTTTGACGCGAAATCGCGCAAGATTCGACGGATAGCGCCGCCTGTAGATGATGGCGATGCCGCCAATAAATGCTACGTGCAGCAGAGCTTGCAAATTTTGAAAGATCGACAGGATGAAATCGAGAGAAAGATGGTCGCATTCCAGAATAATATGCAAATTACCCTAAACGAACTTCAAAAGATGATTCAAGATGTAATTGCGAATCATCGCGAATAGATAAGAACGTACATCTGATCTCTGCGTCAGTTGCGCGCCATCGTCATGGCTAGTAAGAAACAATTAGCTGAGAAACGGCGGCTGGTGGAAGAATTACACGCTCCTGCAAGAAGAAATTTTTCGCGAAGACGCGTCATAGTGCGCGGATACGATGACCTGTGGCAGGCGGATGTGGTCGAGATGCGTCCATACTTGCGATTCAACAGAGGCTACCACTACATACTCACCGTTATCGACGTGCTGAGCAAGCACGCATGGGCCGTACCACTCAAGGCCAAGAGCGGACCCGAGGGTTACTACGGCGATTGCAAAAATAATTCGAGACGGCGGAAGATGCCCGAAAAATCTGCAGACTGACAAGAGGAAAGAATTTTATAACGCAAACGTGCAGAAACTCTTGAAGAAACATAAAATCAATCACTATTCGACCTATTCCGTAATGAAGGCATCGGTCGTCGAACGATTCAATCGCACGCTCAAGAACGACATGTGGAAAATGTTTACGCCCAATGGAAATTACAAATGTATGTATTACAGGTATGTGACCCATCGATGTTACCCCCGCGATTGCCGACAAGCTTCTAACAACGGTGTACAGCCACGTAAAGATCGCTGCTCCCGCGCGATTCAAAGTGGGCGACTCGGTACGCGTGAGTAAATTCAAGACAATCTTCGAGAAAGGATATACGCCAAATTGGACCACGGAGGTGTTTAAAATCGTCAAAGTGCAGAAAACTAATCCCGTGACGTATCTGTTGGAAGATTCCTGCAGAAAACCCGTCGCCGGCGGCTTCTACGAATACGAGTTACATCGCGTTGCTAATCCCGACGTGTATCTCGTTGAAAAAGTTTTGCGCAAAAGGGGGGATGAGGTTTATGTAAAGTGGTTAGGATTTGATAATTCACACAATTCATGGATACACAAGAATAATGTATTGTAAAAATTTATTACAAAATAAAAAAAGCATATACATACAAATAAGTCATTTATTTTTATAAATATATAAATGTAATTACAATATATTTACACTGGTATTTTATAATGCCCCCATGGCAGCGTCTCGGTAGAACCGGGTATAATGTATCGCTTATCGTTGTACGGCCTTAGAGCTATTTTCGTTTCGGACACGGTGTATACCTCGTGTTGTTTGGATCTTATGCAAGCCTGCTGTAGCGTCATTTCAATTTCGTCGCGCAGACACTGCGTGTAATCGTCGAACGTTATCGACCTGGCTACGACGTTACTCTTAACACCTTTAGCCTTTTTCGTATCTTTCTTACCGTTCACTTGCAAGGCGCATCTTTGCTCTAAGCCCGACGAATTTGGTCATTATCGCACCGTTATTTTCGTCTTTCATTAAACCCGGTACTTTTTTATTGGCGAGTGGGATATCGTACGCATTATCGATCGCATAATCGCTTGTGTCAAATCTATGAATGTGGCGCTTCATGATATCATACACATCGTCGCACTCGATGTGATAAATGAGACTGTCCGTATCGGTGTACGTGACTTTACACTTGTCGCGATACAACGGTAACATGTACTCGTGATGAAATTCGTACAAACATGTCTTGGATATATCGAGGATGCACATACCCATGTAGATTGGTTTGTCGAATTTCACCTCGAGTTTTCGTATTTTTATTGCTACTAAATTTTCCGAAAAGACGCTTTGACTATGAAAATTTGGTTTCGCGATCATTGCTTCCGCGCCGTATCTACCCTCCCAATGAGTCACGAGTCGCACGTCAACGTGATTGCGCACATTCTCCATGGTTTTGCCAAACACTGCATTGTTCATCAATTTGTATAAATTTTTCTCGAAATCATTCTTAGCCAATGTTCTAAATTTCGTATTGAGGTCTATATAATCGCGAAGTCATGGAGATTGCGCGAATTTCAATATGCGGTGAATCTTTGATATACGAAGACCGAGTACACTGCTGCAGGTTGCGATAATGTATGACATAACGTTTCTTATCGTATAATGTTGCGAGGAGCTTGTCCTGCCGCTTACCGGGTGGTTTATCGCGCGTCGGACAAAACGGTAGGTCAGTGTGCACGTCGTGAAGATGTTGCGGATACTCCAACTCGACTTCGAGAATATAGCCTATCGAGGAATCCAACGCGACATCCATAACATTAAAATCGGTTACGTCGTCGACCCATTGGAAATCTGCGTATGGCAATGGTTGGCACATTGCCCAGCCGTATAAGTTGTTTACGTCAAAATACATCAGTTACGACGACGGTTTCGATGGATCGTACGACTGCATGTACTTGTTGTTGGCCGCGTTATCTGTTTGAACATTGACTCAAACCGCCGCGTATACCGCGTTCGATAAACATGACCATGTCAATGTCGGTGAGCAGTTCAAAATTGATACGCGTATGCTTCAACATAGCATCCCACGTAAAACCCGGTAGAGTATAATAATACGCGGGATCGAGTCCATAATTCGCGACGAAACTATCGCGAAAATTTTCAAAGATATCGGCCAACAGCAAGACATCGGTCTTGAGATATAAATCGCTGTAGTCACCGAGCGTTTGAATGGAAAACCGCTGTCAGACGTTGACGGCGTGCGCGTAATCGCTCTTGGATACGGTGTCACCTGTCAATGAACTGTAAAACGAGTCGCGCGTGTCAGCAAATCAAAATTTTCTGCGGATAATTTACAAAATTCGCGTTGTAATATTTGCAATTTATTCTTGCTGAGATAAAATGCCAATTTGTCGAGACTCGCGGTGAAAAACTTGTACGAATCAATAAATCGCAATTTGACGCAAGTTTTCTTATCTTTATCTTCGGTGCTTTGAACGTTTTTTGTAAACGAAATGTATTTTCCTTTTGTGATTAGGAATAAGTCTACATGTCCTTCGTACGCTGTTGCTATTTCCGTTATAATAAAATGTGCATCGTATCCCGATAAATTATGAAACACTATGGGAATGCAATGCAAATCTTTGTAGTTCAGATTACAATTAGAATGCGCAGGACCTCTGTATCGGCCGGTCAGGTGACAATGGTCGCGTACTCGCACGTCGTCTGGCTCGAACGGTTCTTCGCACACGTGACAGTGCGTTGCGCTGTTAAATTTTTCCCACTCGTCTCGCGTAAAATCTGCCATGGGTATATTAGTAGACAAGATGGTCTTTACATCGTGAGCTAAACGTCTTAGCTCCTCGGCGAACCACGCGACGCAATCCTTATCGCGACGAAACCGATACATTGATAACGACTCGTCGTACGAGCAACGCACATAGTATCCTATGCTAAATACGCGATGGTGCTGATATGTGTACCTGGTCGTTTCCGGATCCGGTTCCATCTTCTCCAGGGTACATTCCAGGTCGGTGTATACAATAAACGGAACTCGTTCCTTCCTGTTGTGATTCTTAAAGGCCAACCACTTGTCGTTATCGCTCGGTAACTTGATCGCGCAGTCGTTTATCTCCTGACAGTCGACGGTGTGGGCTTCCAATTTCTCGCTCGTGTAGAAATAGTGCAAACATCTGTAAATAATAAAATTTTTTATATATCTTTTACGTAAAAATTATTTTTTATTTTTATTTAGATGTATACTCACTGATCACAAAAGTATTTTTTGTTCCTATTCTTGCTCAATTGCGAGCTCACAAGGCGGGATAGGTTCTTAATCCATACAAAATGTCCCACGTTGTCGTCATGCATGTACAGCAGATTTACATGTTTGTCTATCTTTCGATCAGTAACCTGTATTGGCAAGATAGCAATTTCCTTGTTTTTTTTCTCGATGCTGTACACATTGATGGAGATGTTGTGATTTTCAAAATTTTTAATTTGATCCAACGTCATTGGAAACTCAATGTCCGTAAAATTTAGCACCGACGTGTAATGAGGATACGACGATTCCCGATATGTGTGTTCCTCAACTGGATGCAGAGCAGCCACCACTGACCATGCGAAACATGCATTGTTCCTTGATCGCACGTTTATCACCGCTCTCTTCGTTTTAATTTCTCGCGGTATTTCCACAAAACACCCCGCGTGCAATGGATTATATTTGTTTACGTTAACAGTCAAGTATACGCGACAACGCCCATCCGCTATCACGTTCCTGGAATTCTTCCAGCGTTGCTAGAGTAAGCTCGATGACGTGTCGTTTGTACCACTCACACAGATCGGACTCACGAAAGAGTTCATAGTTTCTTGTAGCGATACTTTTATTTGCGCGTTTGTCACCCGCAACAAATTCGCCATTAAACATTGTGTTCATCTTTACATTGTCGTGTCGTTGCATGATGTTCCGCATATGAATGAGTACAATTTCTCTCGCGTCTTTGAGAAATTGACGAGGGTCAATGTGTTTGGAATTTATTACCACACCAGTCAGTATACGACTTTCAAAAGCCGTATCTATCTCGCGCCATCTGAGTCCTGTCTCGCTCGCATTGTATCCGGCACCCACATGCACGAAACGTTGACGTACCAAGTCTTTCAGACCTTCGAGTCGTGCGATACAGGCGACCAACGACTGTTTGAGACCGATCGATGACTGTTTAAAATCGATCGATAATTGTGGCCATTTAATTCGGCTTTGTTCTTCCAACAATTCGATAATCTCGTCGCATCGTTGCTCCCACGCGGCAAAGTCTTCCTTCGAATTTAATAGGGTGGATTGGTCCAACAACTCTTGCTCCATGTTATTGCACGATCCTTTTTCTGACACAATTTGTTGTACTCACGACTTCCAATTCTCGACTACTGAGCATATCCCCCAGATTATTCATTTTATATTCTACTAATAATGCATCGTTTGCTTTTTTATCATATCTAATTTCACCGTGATCTCAGTAGCTGTACATCGGCGCTATTTGCAAAATTTGCAGTTTTTCACGTGTGCGATGAAATCATTGCGAGACACGTATGTTCTTGAAAACGATATCGCGCCATTGACTTTCGGTGATATGATCTGTATCAATGCAGCGGTCGTACATTGGCGCTATTTGCAAAATTTGCAGTTTTGCACGTGTTCGATGAAATCATCGCGAGACACGTCGCGACATGTTCTTGAAAACAATATCGCTCCATTGACTTATGCGAAATTGCAAAATTTGCAGTTTTGCACGTGTTCGATAAAATCATCGCGAGACACGTATGTTCTTGAAAAAATCATATTTGATGCTATTGCCCGATGAGAGAGATGATCTCATCACGAATGTTCTTGACAAAGATATCACATTTAACATATATGTGGATTGTGGTGGTGCAGCAGCCGTACATTGGCGCTATTTGCAAGATTCGTATTTTTATATGTATAAATGTTCTATGAGAATTCTAGCGCGCGCAGTCGAGAGTTTGATACGGTTCGAGTACGTCGCAAGCAGCCTCCAGTTACGATGAACACTCACGGTGCGAACTGCTACTACGTTCCGATTCAGGATAAAGCGTGCGAGAAACAGCACAATGAGTAAGTACCGCTAATTTTCGTACATACTTATGCAAAAAAAAACCTTTTATAAACATAATTGTATTTTTTTCAGTTTTGATAAACCTCGCTACACGCCTCGTATCTTGCAAAGAAGATTTGCATTGACATCAACAGCGTATAAATTTTTGGATGTTGGAATCAACGTGGGACCTATGTCCTCTGTGGATATACTTATCGGCGATAACCGAGGCAATCGGATAATTCTGCCTCATGCTACGTGGGTGATATTTATCGAAAAACGTGCAGATATTCAGTGACTCGTGCAGTCACCGGCGCCATCATCGCTAGCGTTTCGAAATTTGGAACTCGTTAAAATACGTGACGCATAATATTGTAAAATTGACATCGTGCGCCACCAGCCTGTACATGAAACCGTCAACCGTACTTTTCTTGTTCGAACTAGAACATTGCGTCGAGAATGTGTATTTTCAACTATGCCAAAATGTTCATGGCGTAAGTAAAAAATTTAAACAATTTGTGACCGTTTTACGCCAAAATTGTATCACCGATAAATGTAATGCAGTTAGAATCTTGCGTGAATTTTATGATAAAAATTCAATTATTGATTGTGAACTGTTGGCGTATGCTGCAGATAATATTATACACGATGTATTACATGAGAAATAAATGTATATTAAAATGCATATCATTGTATCTAAAATTATCTTTCCTTCTGTCTACCGTTCCCTTGTCCACCGTCAGCGGTTTAGAATTACAGAACTCTTGATAAGAATGCACGTGCCGCACTTGTCGCGCGATCATTAAACGTTTTCTCTCATCTGTCTCATATAAATTATTAAATATTCTTCCTCTTATTTCCAATAAATAAATCACTTAAAATAATATAAAAATGATCTAACTATAATGGGACCGCGCGAACAAGAAGACGCGCGCGAACGGGGGCCGGGAGCGAGAAGACGCGCGCGAACGGGGGACAGGGGCGCGAGAAAACATCTACGAGGGGGAGATAACGCGAGCGGGAGTGTGTGACGTCACGCGGACCGACGCGGCCGTTGCACGCGGACTCCGCGGCGCGGTGAAAACGCGGACTCCTCCCTCGCGGCGCCCAAAAACGCGAACGCGGTACCCCCGCGCGGACTCGCGGCGCGGAACAGCGGCGCGGGTGAGTCATCCCGGTGAGTCATCCCGATGAGTCATCCCGGTGAGTCATCCAGGTGAGTCATCCCGGTGAGTCATACATGTGAGTCATCCCGGTGAGTCGTACATGTGGTATGCCAAGGTCACCCCTCCTTTCCCTCGTAATCCAATTCCCCTGTTGTGACGTGACATTTGTCACGTCCGCCGCCCAGACGATAGCTCGGCCGAGGGGAAGGTCAGGGATGGCGCCTCGACTCGGGTCGAGAAAGGGCTACCCGCGTTAACTAACCTTTTTTGAGAGACATTCCGTAGGGATGACAGGTGGTGCTGGAGCGTGGGATCACGACCAGATGTAACGACGATAGTCGCGACGAGGGAGAAACGGGCGCTCGGAGGACGCACGGCGGAGTGGTCGGCCGACGGGCGGGCCACCGGGACCTGCCGCTGGAAAAGCGCCGGGAATGCCCCGCACAGCGTAACACGGCCCCGCCGCAGCATGAACACGGGTGCGCCACCGCGACTGCAGCGCGGGTGGACGACCCACACACTCACCCGACGGCGCCCCAAGGGCCGAGCGGCGCCGCCACGGCCTGGCCAGCCGGGCGGAAAACCGCGAGGGTTGCAGCCAAGTCAAACGGGCCGCGGGAAAATGGCGGAAATCGTCTGCAACGTCGCGAACAGGGCGACACACACGACCAATCGGTGGGGCGGAAGAACCGCGAGCTTGAGGGCGCAAGTGCGGGGGTCCGGCGTGGTCCCGCCGAGCCGGCCGCTCCTCACTGTCGATCTAGCCGCGGACGAGGAGCCACCCCTGGAGGAGCGCCCCCGACGCCGCCGAGCAGCAGCGAGCAGCCGAATTGTAAGATCTCCACTCCGGTGCTGCCTATTCATTGAGGGCTCGATCTCGGTCGCGACACGGTGCCAGAAAGGCGTATATCGAGTAGATTACTGTGTGACTCGGCCTGATTACGTGTCGTACTTAGCTACCGGCTCCCGCCGTTGTGGATGCCGGGAAGATTATCGCGGTTGTTTGTCGGGATCGCGGGCACGTGGCCGGCCGAGATCGTAGCCAGAAACAGTAAGAGCCCTACTCAAAAGCTTGCGAATGATCGGCAGTCAATTCGCGTATATCGTCGTGCGTGTCTTGTGAATCGTGGACGGAGGTGTGCCGCGGGCGGCACGCTCCGGTGCATATTGTGTTTAGTGTTGCGTATTAGAGTATACTGTGGCGTTTCGCGTACGGAAGTCCCGGGTGCGTGTCGGGAGGGACCGCGCCGGGCACCTGTTTTGCGTATTTGGGTATATTGTCGCGTGTCGCATACGGAAGTCCCGTGTGCGTGTCAGGAGGGACCGCGCCGGGCACCTTGGGGTGCATTGGGGTGCATCGCGAGCCTCGCGGATATCTTGCGCCGTGTGTGCGGGCAAATATCGTCGCGTCTGCTCAAAAAGGAATCTCGCGAGCGCGCCATTGTCTGGCGTTGCATATATTGTGTCGTGCGTGTGCGAGTCGTGTATGTCGAGCGTGTGAGGATTGTTACGTCGAGTGTATGAGAATCGTTTGCGTCGGGCGTGTAAGAATCGCCGAGCGTTCGGGATCCGGAGATTAAGGCGTGGGCGGATTGGCGTTATCGCGGGGTCGCGCTTAGAATCGAGATTGCGGGGCCCGCTCGAGAGCTTCGCTCGCGAAGGGAGCCTCGCGAACGTGAACATCACGCACTTCGCGCGTGCTGTAACGGCCGATCCGAGTACCGCGGTGGTACCGGCCTCGGTTTCCCGATACGATTTGTTCGCTTATTGAAGGAAATATCTCTCATTAATATTGTTTATCGTCGGGCTTTATTTTTGTGTGTTGCTTGCGTCACGCTCCTTCTCCACCTTCATCCCTTTCACGCGGAGCTACGCCTGAGCTTGTGGCGAGACTAAGGAGGAAAACGCTATCGAGACGTGGTGCGCGTCTATAATCGCACCTGGCGCCCAATCGAATGGTATCGCCCAAGACCTCAGATACGGGAATTACGGTAAGAGAAGTGACTTCGTTATCCCCTTGGAGCTATCGTCCGGTGGTCCGCAGATTAATTTGCAGCCGCGCCCCCTCGGCCAGCGAGACCGAGGGAAATCGGGTTGCACTGTGTAACCCGATACCCCCTCCCCCTCACCTCCGCGGTACCCCCCCTCACCCCCTCAGATCCCTGGCCTAGAACTAACATAGCTTACCTACTCCCATTATATCTTTGAAAAAGATATCTCTGCAACATTTGCATACGATTATATGCAAGTCGATTTACAGTTAGTTCTTATATTTTATAAAGATCAAATCAAGTTTATTTGTAGCCAATAATACAATTTGAGAGGACTTGGATCCCGTACTGATTCGTCCTGGCGAAAGCCACACGCCGCGAGGGGACTTAGAAAATTTTTGCTTGGGCGGCGCCGAAAGTAACGACCGCGGCGCGAAAGCAACTCGCCGTGAGGAGATTTAAAAAACTTTTGCTAGGGTTGCGCCGGAGGTAACGATCGCGACACGAAATCAACATGCCGCAAGGGGACTTAAAAAACTTTTGCTCGGGCGAGCGCTAGTAACATGCGCTGCCGCGATACGGCTACATGCGCCAGTACCTTCTCGTAAGCAAAAATCCTTACGCACTAGGATAAAAGGCGAACCTATGAGATACTTGGTTCTAATATTTTTCGTGATACCTCCGAGATATCACAGTGCAGAGATGGCAAAGTGTACATTTTATGTTCTTTCTGAGACAGAAACTGGATCAGAAGATTTTTGATAAATCCTTTTTGGATAAATCATGAAGAATTCTTTCTTATTTTTCTTCAGATACAAGTTAGCGTTTAGATATAGTTTTATATTGGAATAGTATCTAAGCATAATTAAATTTATTGCAAATTTTTATAAAAAGAACTTCTTTTATATCTGAAGAAGGAGTCAGAATTGGTGACATAAAAATGAATTTCTTTTGAACTCTTAAGAGTCATTTTATTAAGGATGTATCACACGTACAATCTTAGACAAAAGTGCATGAAATTTGAAATACTTGAATATCTACGCCTAACGCATAGTAAATCTAGATGTAAGATACTCAAATGATAGTAGGAGTCTTATTTTTACTCCTAGAAAAGTATTTTTTACTTTATAAATGTTTTTTCCGTATTATTTGCGATTTTTGTAATTTATGAGCCTAAACTTTTGGCAGTGAAAATGCCCTGATTTCAACTTCATAACGTCAAATTATTTCAAAGCAAAAGACATTATTCAGCAGTGCTGATAAACAAATGTGACTTTAATAACGTCAAAAAAGATAAATATGTATCATATAAACGATAATTTTGAATATTATTTATTATAAACATTGTTATGCGACTCTCTCAAAAGAGACGTGACAACGCTGTATGACTCGATTCACGTAGGTTGGCAGCCTTGCAAGACTTGACGCGAGCTCCGAGGTTATATCTGTCGTTTACATTTTTACAATGTCAGACAAAAGTTATCGGTGGAAAGGAAAATTAGTGACAAAAGCCCTTTATGAAAAAAGACTCGCTCAACGAAAAGCTGGAATAGAAACGTGCAATAAGCGAAGAAAAGTTTCGACTGAACCGGAGGAAAGTAATCCCATAACCAATGAAGATGTGGAACAACAAACAAATGTCATCGATGGACGACGTATTGTCGATTTGAACATCTTGGGACAGCAATTATGGTGTTGTTCTTGTACCGAAGCTCTTTCTCTACAGTACATAGAAAGTGAGATACGAAGTGGCTTGGGTTCTCTATTTCTAGTACGGTGTCATAAGTGCCTCGTCGTGAATAAAGTTTGCACAGGCACGCAACAATATACCGATAAACACAGCCCTCGCTTCGACATCAATTCGGAAGCAACATTAGGTAATACTTTATGACAGATTATTGTGCTTCTATTGTTATTAATTTTATAATTACTATTTATTATTTGTACATATTGAATTTTTCGCTCTGCAGGTATCCTACATTGTGGTTTAGGATGGACACACTTCCAAAAAATGCTAGCATGCATGAACGTACCATGTATGAATTTTAACACATTTAAAAAATATGAACAAGAAGTGGGAGTTGCTGCGGAGGAAGTAGCGAATGAAAGTTGCGTAGAAGCCACTGCGCTGGAAAGAAAACTCACTATCGAAAATGCTGAGAGCATCGAAAAGTTATTGTAAATGACTACATCTTTTATAAAATAGCATATTTTACGTTAATATTTATATATTCATATTTTTGAATTCTAATTGTAAATATGAGTCATTCAATTTGTGTTTACTGTTTGAAAACATAAAGTAATTCGGCTTTTATATTTTCAATGGTTATTTACAAATCAGGTTATTTACAAATCACAGTTATTTACAAATTAGTTATTTACAAATTAGTTATTTACAAATTAGGTTATTTACACATTAGATTATTTACAAATTAAATTATTTATAAATAATAATTATTTTGATCAACGTTCTTCGATGTAGAATGTATTATGTAATCTAAGCTCTCTTCGAATCCTAATTACACACTTATTAAAACTGAGAAAAATAATATAAAAACAAACCTATGTGTATTTACTCTTCTTTTCAGGCCTGAACAGTTCCAATCCAATTTTATAATTAATTCTCGACCGCAAAATGATCCTATTCCTACCTGTATTGAATCCGAACCTGAACAAGAACCTACTGTTACTTTCAACGATGTAATCCGCGTTGCAGTGTCATACGATATGGGATGGAGTACGCGAGGTGCAGGTCGAAATTACGACAGCTTGAATGGCTTCGGTGCCATTGTTGGTCACCGTAGCGGAATGATTTTAGATTATTCAACATGTAATCGGATGTGCAAAAAATGCAATGCAACCGATCAACCTCCGGATCACGATTGCCGCAAAAATTTTGATGGTTCGGCGAAAGCTATGGAGCCTCACGTCGCTAAGAAACTCATTGTCAATAGCAGCATACTTAGGGCCCAAAATGTAGAAGTGGGTGTACTCATAGGAGACGATGACAGCACAACCAATGCAGTATGCCAAGCTGCCAGCAAACATTCCATCGTGAAACAATCCGATATGAACCACACATCAAACGGCGTCAAAAAAAGATTATACACGATTCAAAAAAACCATAAAGAACTTACAAAAAACTGCATTACATATCTCCACCGGTGCTTCACGTACGCTATGTGTCAGAATAAAGGTAACAGCAGAGCGATGGCTGATGCAATCCGTAAAATTCCGTACCACGCTATAAACGACCATAGTAAATGTGGCCACTGGTGTGGTTTCATTCAGGACAAGGAAAATTACGAGCACAGAATCATTCCAGGAGAAATTCGGGAGACGGGACTGTTCGAGGCACTTCGAGAAATCTTTGACAAGCTGGCCAATAATGCCGTAAAATTTTCGGCGGGTGCATCGAGTAATACCAACGAAAGCCTAAACGCAACTATGGCTAGCAAAGCTCCAAAATCTCGATGTTACAGTAAAACTGCGTCCGCCGACTTCCGATTCGCTTGCACAGTTGGCCAGAAAAACATCGGGGAAGGATACACGCAAGCGATACAGAAAAAGCTGGGCAAATCGCCGGGCAAGCACCATTCGCGACATGTTGCAGCGTCACAAAAAATTCTCCAAAGGCGACGGCAATTGATGAAGACATCAGCTTACAAGAAACGACGTATGCATTTGAAAAAGCTGCGGGCGGCTTTACGTCATAGAAAGGAAAACGTCAAAGGCATCACTTATCAGAGCAATGTCGATCTTTTAAATGAACTTGCAGAGGAAGACAAGACAGATCTAGAGGAAGAAGACAATAATGACATTGCTATTGTTCTATTAGATTTAGAAACATCCGGCTTCGAAATGAATTGCGACATCCTCCAAATTGCCGCAAAATATGGCAAAAATTCGTTCGATATTTATGTTAACCCGGTTCAAGATATTTCTGTGAGTGCCAGTCAGGCGAATGGTCTAACGAGCTGTTACGGAGAACTCATGTACAATGGTCGACAAGTTCCATCTGTGCCGATAAGAGCTGCGTTGGGAAGCTTACATGGGTGGCTAACATCGCTCGGAAAAAAGTGTTGCATTGCTACACATAATCTTTCATTTGATGGGCCCAGATTTATGAAACAAGTCATAAAATGTTCTCTAGAAAATGAATTTTCCGAAGTAGTTTATAGTTTTGTTGATACGTTACAGGTTATTAGAAATAGTACTGGTCGCAAAGGAAAAGGGGCATGCTCAATTAGCGGATTGGCAAATGCATTGAACATTTCTACCGTTGGAGCTCACAATGCGTCACGCGATTGTGTGATCCTGTCTAAAATACTAAATAAGTTGAAGATAACGACGCAACAACTTTTAACAAATTCAAAGACTTTCTCCGAACAAACTTTTATATGGAATACTCAGCAGAAAAGTACTGAAATTCTGTCAACATTAGCAGCTATGAAAAATATTGGTTTATCAGTCCGCAAGAAATTGGCGTTAGCTGAACTCGATATGAAAACTTTAAAAAATTCTTATGCACTGTGTGGAGCTGACGGACTTGCCGAATTTCTTGAGACAAAAATCAAACAAAAAACTTTACAAAAAATTCAAAAAGAATCAATAAATAAAATTATTGATTTTTTACGGCAAGAGAAAGATTAATTTTGCCAAAGAAAAACCAAAGAGATTATTTAATATAGTTTATTTTGTTTTTATTGTCCTAGTTTATGAAAAAATATAGTCTTTTATGTATACTGAATATACTTTTATTATGCAAACTGTGGTTGTAAGTGAACATGTATTGATAATATGACACTTATTAAAACTGAGAAAAATAATATAGAAACACACCTGTGTGTATTTACTCTTGCGAAATTATTGCTTCTTATTGTGTAATTTTTCCTGCGTTATTTGATATTCATAATCCCGCTATGTTTCTCATTTCCCCTTTCTATCTCTTCACGAGTGCAACGGAGACAAAAAGTTAGCTAGAAGTAGTAGAAGGCATAGATATACGTGTAGCGACAGCCATAGGTTATGTTCGCTTGCCCAGCTGATTGCGACGTTGCCGCGCTTTCACGAGCCATCGAGATACATTCGTGCCGACAGCACAATTATCTCAAGTTATAATTTATTTCTTTAAAACGGTGTAGTGAAGACAATTGAAACTTGGCAGATATTTTTATCTATTCGTATACTAGATGTACAAAAAAATTCAAAATATTGGTAGCGCTCCTTCAACATTTTTTTAGCTGTTTTATCCGCCAAAATCGTCTCTTCCCATCTGAATACGTGTAAAATCAATGAAAATTAAAATCGTTATATCTCAGCAACCGTTTAGTGGATTCGTTTCTACTTTTTTGTAGCACATCAGGAAGACTAAAAGAACATTCTCACAAATTTTTATCCACTTGGTAGCGCTTTGAAAATAGGTGCAATACATCCTTAAGAGTTATTTATTTCATAAATCGAGAGTTTGGAAAGAATTCTTTTTTTCTTCTTGCTATTTAGGTTGTATATAACATATCTGTTTTTAAATGAGGTATAGATATCCGATATATATGCAGAATCAGATATCATATCTAAGATAAAATTATTATGGCTTTTTATAATCTTGCAGATGTCTCTGAGATATTCTCATGATATCTCGACAAGTATTGCACAATCAGATATTCTGTTATACAGATATCTTCCAGATATCTTGGTGATATATTTTGCTATATAGGTAGTTATACTGTTATAACGTTTTCTAAATATAAAAATTAAATTTATTAAGTAAAACAAAATTTAGTTGCAACTAACTCAATATTTCTTTTCTAAGCATTCATTCCAATAATTTTAGTAATGCAATTTAATAACTATTTTTACCTATTTTTACAGCAAAGAACAATATAAAAAGAGCGCGACAACTTTTGAGTTATAAGTGCTATTAGATATGGAATGAAAAATTTAAGAGTTGTATAGAAATAAAATATGTTTGTCGTTAAAATTAAATATATATATATTTATATAAGTATAATTATATTTATTTGCATCCAGTAATCCGATCCAAAATCTAATCCAATGTAATCTAATTTAACTTTTGTTAATCGTCTGTATTATATACATTAGAATATTAATTAAATTATTTAAGATAATTTTTGCTTCAATGTCTTTGCATCCCATTACATTATTTTATTTTTCTCAATAAGAATAATTGGTCGCAGTATTTGGATTTTATTATAATTTTCAGCGCGTTTAAAATATTTCCGAAAATTATTCTTATATCATGCATCAGAATTAGCGGCATCATTTTTTAATATTCATGTTAAATCGAATAATTATTTTGAAAAGTTAATCCTTTGGCTACTATGCGCCACTGTAGTAATTTCCCGCTAACCGATAACAAAACGTCACTATACAGGATGTTTTAGAATTCTTGTTACAAACTATGAGAAATGGTAAGACTCGATAAAACCATCGTTTTTCATTAAGCAACTCCTGTCCTTTGATGTGTTCTTAAGGAGCAATGTGTCCTAGAATCCTGGCATCCGTCGGTAGGCAATCCAACGGTAAGGGGCAACCTGGACCAACAACACCACAAAAGATATTCAAAGTGTCTTTTCCTTACTTTATTGTACTTATTACATCTGCGCAACGTTGACCTGACGGCGCAACCACCTTACATTTTCAAAAATAAAAGAATTGTTCCTGATTTGGTGAACGCTTTATTGATCTGGTCAATCAGTTCCTTCCTGATGTCAAGGGGGGGTGACGTATCTACATAGTACTTTTGACATGCCCCTAGTGGTAAAAATCAAGAGGGTTGAGATCAGGAGAGCGTGCATGTCATGCGATAGGCGCCAGGACGCATTGCCGTGTCGGAGGACAGAGGTTGCTTAATAAAAAATGTTACTTTCACTGAATCCTATCATCCCTCAAAGTTTGTAACAAGGGTTTTGAAACATCCTGTATATGACGCACCTCTAAACGACTGTTTAAGATAAAACATTATACTGATTCTTTTCTGTACTCTGAAATCGCACTATTAAGAATGTCTTGAATTGTTTTGATCTGCATTTATTTCATTAAAAGAACGGTCGCATTTTTTAATCGTGTTCCATGGTCGAGTTGCGCGTACAGTAGTACTGCTCCACGTTCAGCTCAGTTCTAGCTAGAAGGTTGGAGTGCTTGTTTCGAAACTTTGTAATATAATAATAAATAATTTACTGTTGTTTGTAGTCAGACGAGGTGGTGAATTGTCCGATAAACCCTGTCCGCAGTCAAGAGCTCGAATGCTGGCCAATCCACGCGGCGCAACACCTAACATTGCTTCGGCGGTGGCATGGACATTGCCGTGAAACGAACCATCTGGTTGTTGCTGATTGATCAGCCAGGTTAAGGCTGCAGATCTATTCCAGTTATCGGCCGGTTCATTTTCAACTTCTTCTAGCGCTTGCATCACCAACACGGTATTACGCAGGTCACCAAAACTGCCGTCATGCCTTTGCTGTCGCGCCAGCTCCATTGACGGTTTACGAACGATGTGATGAAGGTTGCGATGCCGATGATCTTGAACGATACACCGCAGTGCCAGGATCAACATCGCGATAGTATCTAAAAGTTTTATTCATCGATAAAAGTTTATAGTCATGTAAAGAATCTAAGCAGTGCAAAATAAGAATAACATTAAAATATAGAATTTATGAAAATTTTATGAGGTCTGAAAAACGTATCTCCGAATCTTTTGAGGTAGGGAAGACCGGGGCTATTCGTGACACTGCTGAAATTTTGTCGCGGGCCTAACTTCAAAATGCTTGCTGCTAGAAACCTGTAATATCAATCACAGATGTCTCTTAGTGTCCTCTAGGTACCAACGGAATGGCATTTGCGTATCAACCATTTTTCTCTTTCAGTGACAGAAAGTTTGATTTCAAGTGCTCAAAGTAAAATTTTTCAAATCCCGAAAATTTGTTTTCTCGCCGAATAAAATAATAAGAGATCCGAAATGGTAAGTTGTATTCAGTCACTCGACTTTACTAAGCATAATGCATGAGTAGATTTTATGGTATTCTTTCTTATCTGTAAGTCACGGATCATGAATGAGGAAAAACCACGCCGGGGCATTTCGTGACACGATCAATCGGGACAACCAAAAAAACCACGAATAAGCGTTCAAA
Organism: Temnothorax longispinosus; assembly: GCF_030848805.1. Classification (NCBI taxonomy): domain Eukaryota; kingdom Metazoa; phylum Arthropoda; class Insecta; order Hymenoptera; family Formicidae; genus Temnothorax; species Temnothorax longispinosus. Next base: position 8,943,386 of record NC_092364.1, read on the forward strand.
GGAAGAACCAGTTCGCAGGGGCCGTGAACGCCTTCGAGAAGTGGTTTCCCGTAATCGAATGTGAGCGATGAGGGCGATTAATGGAACAAGCGTTACGTTTTTCCTCATAATTTTTTATACATATAATATGTAAATTTTAACAAATAAAGGCTTTTTCAAAGTATAAAGTAGATAAAAATTGCAAAAACGAAAGAAATCCATATAGTTGTTCAATCAGAGAAAGTGATACGCATTACTCCGTGGCCTGTCACGAATTACCCCGGCCACGGGGCAATTTGTGACACATGACACAGCGATACATTTCTTGATATATTTTGAGACTCGTGAGAGAAAAACCTATATATTTTTTTTTCTTTTAAACTAGAGAGATGGACGATTACATCGCACTAATAAAAATTTTTTAAACATTTATACGAAGCGAGAAAAAAATTCGAAACAAAAATGTGTCACGAATAGCCCCGGTCTCCCCTACATACAAACGAAATAACAAGCACTACAAACGAGTACAAACGAACTACATTAACCATTTTTATTTTTTATAAAGTTGGGCGCCAGGTTTACATCATCGTCAGTGCAACGCGACCAGCGCTGGCGGCTCGCAGTTTCGCTGATCGCGCGCAGTTAAATAAATTTTTTTTCTAGCATATAGAACAAAACCATTATCACACATTTTTTTGTAAATAAAACTTTTCCGCTAGAAAAAGTTTTATGTCCATTAGTGGAAAAATGAAATGAGTTTTACAATTTATATTTTTTATACAAAAAAATTAATTTTTATATTAGTGGATAGCTTTCGAAATTCTGTATATTTTGTACATTTAAGAAATTACTCTATTATGCTTGTTAGTTTAGAAGTTATAGCCGAAAGATGAAAATTTGGTTGGAAAAACGATTTTCGAGGGCTGATTTCGCTCCTTAAACATGTTGATAAAAAAATATCGAATATTTTTACCTCTTCTACAAATGTACCAAGTTTCATTAAAATTGGAGAGAAACATCTGGAAGATTTTTCTTGTCAGTTACCGTTTGAGCCAGACGAGGTAGTTGTCATTTAAAATCATGACTGTCTTTTGAGTAAATTGTTGTCTTAATTATATATAAGTACAAAAATTTTGTTTTTTGTATATAACACTACATGAAATTATATATAATCATATAAGATTTATATATAGATGGATGTATATATATCCATATTAGTGATGGGCGATTTTTTTAACAAAATCGATTTTTGAATCGATCTTGAATCGGAATGACCAGAATCGATTCACTAATAAAATCGGACTAAAAGAATCGATCTCTTAAGGATCGATTCACTAATAAAATCGGACTAGAAGAATCGATTTCTTAAGAATCGATCCGAAAATTGCATGTAATGAGCGAAGTATTTAAATTTTTAACATATTTTAGGGCGTAATATTTTATTTGTCGTATGACAAATTTTTTAAACGTACTGATTGGCTATAAGATAGAAGACTTCTAGAAACTCGAGAACTTCTATCTTGCACGTCTTGCAGTCAATTAACATGCTTAAAATATTTTTCGTACGATATAAAATATCAGCCTAAGTGTCCGTCCTAAGTCCTAAGTTGATATAAAATATATAAATATATAAAAGTGATATATGATTTAAAAATAAAAATCAGAATTCAGAAGTTTGCATCATAACAATTCAGGCCTTCAGGGTGTCAACTGTCAAGAGTTTCGGTAATAATTGTGTAACTGTAAAGATATTAAAAAAAGGAAAAAATAAGAATTTTTATTTAAAACATTTTTATTCAATTTTCCACTCATGCATAGATAAGGAGTTTAAGAATAGCATACACTGTAAATGTTCAGACGATAATTTGTTTCGTTTTTCCGTAACAATATTCCAGTTTTCGAGAACAAACGTTCAGATGGAACGGACGTAGCTACAATTAATAAGTATTTTTTTGCAATGACATGAAGAGATGGATACATTGTCTTACAACTATAAAGCCAATAGTGAATTGGATCTTCATGTAACCCAATAATTGGTTGGTTTTAGGTAATGTTTGAAGTCAGTCGGCATATCCTCAGTATCATTGCAGTTTAATTGCTCCATATAAGCAAGTTCATTATGATATGACCACAAAGAGTTCTTTTGATTGTCCATTACTGCATTTTCTGTTGTATTATTTTCTTTGAACATATCGTTATTTACATTTTCCATTTGCCGGACTATCTTATTTATAGTTTGTAAGCAGGCATCTTGATTATTAAAATGCAATCGTTTGAATCGAGGATCTAGAAGAGTTGATACAGCTAACATAGTGTTATTTTCTATATCTCCAAATCGCATGTTAATGTTGACAGAAAGAGATTCAAGCAACTGTATGGCTGTACTTGATGTCAATTCATCTTTTAAAGTATTCACTTTTCTTTTTAAGCAGTTGATTAGTGGGATTATTTTGCTACTCGTAACATACTGTTCGCCACATATTTCCTTTGTAACAGCTTCGATCGGAGCCAAAACTTGAATAACTTCTTTGGCAAGCTGTAATTCTAAGTGGCTGGGCCTCGGTAGACCTGCGCAATAACGTCGCGCAATATCCAATGAACGTACAGCTTTTCCGCTCATCGTTGTTTTAAAGTTTCTAGTAAAAGCTGTTCAAAGAATAACAATAAACATATCAATAGATCGAAAATCGATTCTCTATTAAAAGAATCGATTCATGCTAAAATCGAAAAGAAAAGAATCAATTTAAAAAACACGATTTTGGGAGGAAAAAGATCGATTTCCTGAAAATCGAATCGAGATCGCCCATCACTAATCCATATGAATCTTACATGTATCCCCATACATGAGTGCATATATGATCTATTACCCACACAAAAAATATATCTGAGATATAGCCAGATATCTTTATGCCTACAATTTTAAGTCAAATCTGAGATATCTTATTTTCAGATATTCACAGAATATCTGCAGAACATCATTACTCGATATCACATTATATCTTTGAAAAAGACATCTCTGCAACATTTGCATTCGAATATATGGTCGATTTATAGTTAGCTCTTATATTTTATAAAGATCAACTCAAGTTTATTCGTATCCAATAAAACAATCCGAGAGGACTTGGACGCCGTACCGATTCGTCCCGGCGAAAGCCAGACGCCGCAAGGGTACTTAGAAAATTTTCATTCGGGCGGCGCCGGAGGTAACGACCGCGGCGCGAAAGCAACTCGCCGTGAGGAGATTTAAAAAACTTTTGCTGCGGTTGCGCCGGAGGTAACGATCGCGACACGAAATCAACATGTCGCGAGGGGACTCAGAAAATTTTCGCTCGGGCGAGCGCTAGTAACATGCGCTGCCGCGACGCAGCTACATGCGCCAGTACCTTCTTGTAAGCAAAAATCCTTATGCACTAGGATAAAAGGCGAACCTGTGAAATACTTGGCTCTAATATTTTTCGTGATACCTCCGAGATATCATACAGTGCAGAGATGGCAAAATTTGCAAAATATTGGAATAGTATCGATGCATAATTTTGAATTTTTTGCGAATTCTTATGAAAAAAACTTTTTATATTTGAAGAAAAACTCATTGTCAGAATTGATGAGATAAAAATGAATTTTTTTTGAGCTCTTAAAAATCATTTTAGAACAGAGAATAAATACGGAAGAACAATTGATTTCATAAATAGAGATTTTAAAAAGAATTTTTTTCTTCTTGCTATTTGGGTTGTATATAACATATCTGCTTTTAAATGAGGCATAGATATCCGATATATATGCAGAATCAGATATCATATTTGAGATAAAATTATCATGGCATTTTATAATCTTGGAGATGTCTCTGAGATATTCTCATGATATCTTGCGCAATCAGAGATATTCCGTCATTCAGATATCTTCTAGATATCTTGGTGATATATTTTGCTCTGTGGGTAATATTTATAGTTATATTTGGAATTATATATGCCCATATATAACGATATATGGACCCATGTATAATTTTATATAAAGTACCAAATTTCATATATAATCACATATAATTTCATATATAATCACATATAAATCATAAATATTTATATATATAATTATATCTCTCTATCCGGAGGAGGGCAGTCGCGGATTTACAAAACGCAAAGTTAGGTTAAGAGACGAAAAGGTAACGCGGGCGGATGTCCGCAGATAATTGCCAGGTAAACGTGATATAATGGGCGCCAGGTGCAACTATTCGCATCACCGTACAATACCTTAGCACCAATACCTAATGCGATACATCAGGGCGTAGTTTCTTTTTTCTGGAGATTTGGAGAGGAGGCGTGACGCAATTAATTATACACAACTTAACAGAAATAGAATAATATATATTTGAAATTAATCAGAAAAAGATATAGCATAGTTGAAATTAGAAACATTAGAAAAAGATATAGTACAGTTGGAATTAGAAACAGATATAGTATCGTCGAAATCAGTAAAAGATACTCAGGGACATCAGGGAAGATGTGCGGACAAATATAAATGTAGCGAACTACCTTCCACGCGAACGCGCTACTCAAAATCCCAAAGGATACGCAACGAACCTACCGCGCAATACCGACTAGTTCTTACGCATATTCCCGAATCCAACGCAACGACGTCTACACGCAAAGACGCGATAACATTTAACACGAAATACCGGATACGCACCAATGAATCCAACGCAACAACGCATTCACACGAAGATTCACGTACGACGCAATAACTGCGGGCGATCTCGCCGTATCGGCCCTGCCGACAGGCGATCAGCCTCGCAAATAATATCTACTTTCGGCTGGCGATTTCGCCTTGTCGATCACGGCAGACGATCGTCCTCGCCTCGGATATCCCCAAGCACAAAACGACCTGAGCCGCGGACGATTCCGCGGCTAGCCACGCTAATCCCGAGATTTCCCGCGGAACCCGGTGATTCCACGGCACCGCACCAATCCCGACGACTCTACGGTCCTACCCAACGCAAGACACAATATTCGATCTCCTCGCGGGCCCGACTCTACGACTTACTTTCACGCCAACACACTAATTGTAAGTGCGAAACCGAGTGCCATCCAAATATACATTGCCACTCACGAAACGCATTTTCACTAAATTACCGCGTGACCGCCCGGAATCCGCAACACGAATTACGCGATCGCGACTCTAATCTTTACCACAATTATTTCACAACATTTAACACGATTGACCGAACACGCAACGTAACTGTCGGCCGTGACGGTGTTCCCGGGGAGGGCGTACCTGATCTCTACTTGCTCGAGGATTCGTTCTCGGCGGGGCCCCTTCGTGGATTCCAAACCAGTCTTCTCGACAAGGTAGAGCGCAAGGTAGCGATGAGCGCTCATTCTCCAGATAACAGGTATCGCCAGATATTCCAAGGTAACTGACACGCGATGGAAACCGAAACCAACGCCTCGAACGAATCCTCTTCACCGCGGGGACGCCAGAGTGGTGACCTTACAGAAAACGATGTCCTTGGCAGCCTTTGGCTCGGTCGTCGAAGGATGCTTCTCTGTCCCGGTCCGGCACGACGCGACAGTGCGGAGACAATGGCCTGCCGGGATTGCGCCGGTTCCCCGCGCCTGCGCAGTGGCGCACCGCTTGTAGTGTCCGCCGATCCGAGCGCGCTCCCATGCGCCTAGCGCCTCTCTTTCTTGCGGCGCGGCTCGAACTGACTTCGCCTCGCGCGACCCCTTTAAATAATCCGGCTGTCCGGGCCGCGATTATTTGGCCGGCGTTACGTAGGCCAGGCTGGCCGGGCCATGACCGACACCGGCAGCCCCTCGGGGTGGCGGCCACAGGGCTGTGCACGTTCCTTGGGCCGTACTGCTGCACCCTGGTCCCCATGACATTACGACAGGGCGTCCCCCGGGGTTCTTCGGTTTCAAACTTCTGCGGTGGCCGAGCTCGGGGTCGGATCTCATTCGGCGGCCTTTGATGTTGCGCTTGTGGGGAGGTCCGGGGGTGACCTGACTGACAGCCACGTCCCTCGGTTGTTTCCTTGGATGTGTTTTCTAATTCCTCCTTCGTGGCGACTCAAAGCCATTACACAAGATACCCGGTCATCACCGGCAATCCCCTTAAAAGATAAGCTTAGTACGCTAATTACTAATTCCGCCGAAGCGGCGCAATCGCCCTCCCCCGCTTTGAGCGAGGAAGCACCCCCGAATTTCCCCTCGGCCGAGCCCGTCCGGGTAGCGGACGCGACTTGTCACGTCACAATATAATCTTTTTTCCCGGGTTATTTCCCGCCGGAGAACGTGAGATTATTTTAATTTTATTGTTACCGCTGAAGATCGATGGCTCAAAGCACAATCAAAACGTCCAATGTATAATTATGTAGGGTAGATAGTTCGTTCAACAATGAACCAGTAGTACACTATGAACTATTGCGATATTTCGTAAATGTGACGTTGCCAGATTGTGCTGTTGTCATGCAGCGACTCGCATTTGAACCCCTCTTCGGCTCCTCAATCGGCCGGCAGATCACGCGAAGGACGGACATTTGAGGTCACATTTTGTGAATTTTGGGTGACAAACTAACATAAGTTTTTTTGTAAGTTTTACGTGTTTTTCATGTTTATGTTGTTATATCTATCATTTTTTTCATTATTCTATGGTTTATTGTGTATATTTGGCTTTTATAATTCTGTAAGCAACTTTTTCTATTGTATTATTTTACCGTATTATTTTAAAAATTATCATAAAAAATGTTATATGGTCTACAATAAACCATTTTGTTTTTGATTAGTTATCTGTGTTATAAGTCTTATTAAACTGACTAGTTGCTACAATAAATAATAATTTAAGTGAGAAAAAGTCTGATTAAAAATAATAATTTTGATTGTAAGTTTCAAATAATAAAAATATATAACATATATAATTAAGTTGGCTTTAATTTAAATTTATACTATCCTAACCTTACATATCATGTCTTACAATTATCTCTTCTCTAAATAAACATTTTAAAACATAGTAAAAATAAAATAACCCTAATAATTCACACTATAAAACATGTAGTTTATTGTTAAAAATGGCTAGGGTTCATTGTGTACATACACATAGGGACGCATCTTTCTCGCATTTAAAATACATCCAGCCGCGTATATAAGCAGACCCTCTGTGAGGCGAAAAGTAGATTCGGTTTCAAAACCTCCATTATCATTAATAAAAATTATTCTTCTAACGACAAGAGTAAACGCTCGTTAAACGCTCAATAGAGGCTGGATGCAGTTTTCAATGATAAAAGTAGGCTGCGGTCCACTTGACGTTACAAATGCTTTGAAATGTTCTTCTTCTCTTTCTTTTTTCATTGAAAGAAAGGAGAAGAGGAATGCTTCGAAGCATTTGTAGTGTCAAATGGACCGTAGCCATAAACGCCTATTAAATGCTTAACAGATCAAAAACGCTATGTTCAAATGCCTTTTAAACGCTGCAGTGTGCCAATTTCCGCTGTATGAAATCTTTACTGACCGTTTCCAAACTCTCAACAAACTCCCGCAAACGCTCACGTGAACGCCAAAGAAACGTTCACAAAACTTCTCATTTTTGCCAGGGTTATCTTATACAATATGTAGCCAACTAAATGTATGAACTGTATGCAAAAATACAGATCTTCAACTTAATAATTGAGAGATATATATAAGCCTCTGTACATGGTTCATTGTTGGAGTACCTATCCTATCCTATTAATTATTAAAGATTGATCCCAAGGAGCGCCAATGCGCGTATAACGTGCTTTTAATGCGCGTACAATTGCATTGGCTTCAAAACCACATTAATTGTGTGTTCAAAATGCGCACATTCAAATGCGTAATTAATGCAAATTGAGCATTCGATTTATAAATGACAGGTTTTATAAAATAATTAAATGAGTAGCTTTTGACTCATTATATGGAACATTATATTATATAAATTGAATTAAAAAAAAATGATTTTACTAACGATCTTTGTTCTTATTTCTGCGTTTAAAGCATCAACGTGTAGATGCACATGTGTAGACCTTTAGATCGCCTATAAGTTAAGCAAGCTGGTGGAGCTTTGGTTGTCCACAGTGAACTCTACACAAAAAAAAGAATATTCTTATTTAGAGAATATATTTATTTTTGACATGTGAACCTTAAAATGAGATTATATATAAAGTATTAAACAAAGATAAATTATTTGCATCAAAGCATTATATGTATATAATTTAATAAAAAATATATTCTTATTATTTAAAAATAATTTTTATTAATGGAAAGCAAAAAATATTAGATAGAGAATAACAGTACTTTCAAATCAAGAATATTCATACATTATAACAATAAAGACGTTTAAGAAGTTTAATCTTATTTTAAAATTCAATACTCTCTACGTCAACACAAATAATGTTGATTCAATTTTATTATGTTACAATAAAGAAGAAGAAATCGAAAGAAGAAGACATTGTGGCAGCCTACGCCACCCGCATAAAACGCATCCGCGCATTTTGCCGACGCGGTAGTTCGCAACAACTTCGCTAAGCGACGCATGGCGAGAAGCGCTTTCTCGTATTTAAAATACATTTAACTGCGTATATAAGCAGACCCCCCCCTGTGAAGTAAAAAGCAGATTTGGTTTTAAACCTTATTATTAATAAAAATTATTTTTGAATAATATTTTTCTTTATTGAATTATATATATAATGTTTTGATGCGAGTAATTTATCTTTGTTCTACGCTATATAATCACATTTCCAGATTTACATGTCAAAAATAAAAATATTCTCTAAATGAGAATGTTCTTTTCTTCTGTGATAGCTGTATTGGAATATTCTCACAGCAATGCTTCGAAGCCGAGCACGAAGAAAAGAAGAGATAGGTTGCTCAACGTCCGTTTCTTTCTCTATCTGGACACTGAGTAACCTATCTCTTTTTTCTTCGTGTCCGGCCTCTAAACATTGCAGTGAGCATTCCAATATAGTACAGATGAGTTCACTGGTTGTCCGATTGGGCTCCTCAATCAATGAGCGTAGGTGCACTTTTTGGTATGCACTGCCCTAATATGCATTAAATGTGCATATAATGCAGGACAAATACGCGCTTTAAATGTGCATTAACAACCCGCATTTAATGCAAAGTTTAATGTACATTCAAAGCGCATTAAACGCGCATTGGCACTTTTTTTGAGGTTATGTCTCTTGAATGAGAGGGAGTGGGTGCCTTCAGCTCCTCCTTGGAGCTATATGACACAACGTTTCTGAATCTATAGTGTTCCTATCTCTCTTCCCTTATATATTTTTTTGCCTATCCTCTTGATATAATTGTATATGCATCTAATAGAGTTAATCAATCCTTCTTCCTTAGCGTTTCCGTGATATCTATGTCCTCTTGTATTTCTCTAATTCTGAGCTCTCTGTCTAGTCTTTCTCTCTCCTCGTCATACTTGTTACGCTGCCACAGCACATGCACAATACTCTCGCACTCGCTATCGCAATCGCATCTAGTGTCCTCTATATATCCTTTTCTTGCCAATGACTCATTAACATTATAGTGGTTGCTTCTCAATCTATTTATCAATGTCGTAGTATCTTTCTTCGTTAATCTTGTGAAACCATGGTTTTTTCTTTTCTTTATTATAAAAATTTTCAAAATAATATTTACCCTTATAGCTAGTCTCTTTTATCAGTGTATCCTGTGTTAGATTCCATACTTCTCTTTTGAATTCTTGTCTGAAGTCCATAATCGGTATCTCTATGAGATTATCTTCCTCTTCCTCTGTAGCTTCCTTGGCTAATTTATCTGCCGTCTCGTTGCCTTTAATTCCTATCCCACCAAACACAATGCAACATGTAACGTACAGGTTAGTTGCAATTTCCTACTCAACAATATAAATGCAATATAACACACGTGTTATAAACGTGTGTTATAAACGTGTGTGTTATATTGCATTTATATTGTTGAGTAGGAAATTACAACTAACCTGTACGTTACATGTTGCATTGTGTTTGCTGGGATATGTGCTGGAATCAATACATAAAAAATTCTGTTCTATTTTGAATATGTAAGTCGAAAGTGTCTTTCCCTGATTTCATTCACATATCTGTTCTTGTATATACATTCAAGTGGTCATTATGTATAGTTTGTAGCACCGATTTTGAATTCATCAAAATAACTACATCTTTAGATCTTTACTCCGCCTCGTGTTTCATTATTTCTAAAGCCACTTTTATAGCCACTGCTTCTGCCGTAAATGATGAACAATTCTTTGGAATGCTTATGTTGTATGCTATTTCTTGATCTTCAATCACTACACTGGCTTCCAGTGATTTACCCTTCTTCTTTTTCCATAATTATATATAATAGTATATCCGTCTTCTAAATTAAACCTAACTTAAATCTTTTCCAAAAGACCTTCATCCGTGCTCTCCTGCTTCTTACGCCAATAACCGGTAGTTAGATCTATTGGGATTTGTTCTGTAACTGCTCTATAATCCACGTCAAATATTTCAAATCTTCTTCTTACTCCAGTCTTTCTTCTACACCATTTTATTCTTCTCCATGTTTCTTCTATAATGCTTCTCTTGTGCATAGGATGTCTGTATTTCGCAAAGTCTTCATGTTGTATCAATTCTTCGAGGGTTTCATTCAACTCTCTCTCTCTCTCTCTCTCTCTCTCTCTCTCTCTCTCTTTCTTTCTCTCAAGTAAGTAGGAAATGGTGTCGTTTATGTGCTCCGTATTTGCGAACAGCTGTGGTGCAGTAATTGTGCCCCGCGGGGCTCTGCTATTGCAGATCATATAGCGTAGGCGTTTTTGCTTTATTAATAGCTATAAAATCATTTAGGGGAGACTTTTAAACATCTAACAGAGGCGTATCAATGTCATCATAACCTAACAACTGAAGGATGTACACGAGAGGTTAAAAGTATTCAAGTCAGACATTAAGACCTATATTTATTGGAAGAGCACATAGTATACCCTGGTAAAAATTACCGTTAGAAACGGATAGAACGTGCATTCTATCCGTTTCTGACTGCTTTACTATGCGTTTCTTTCCCTGCAATTACAGATAGAAACAGATGAAAAGTGTTGCAGATTCTATAAGACTGTGTACGCAAAGATGGTGGGGAAAGGCTAACTGCATCTAACTGATTCCTAACGGAACGGAACTTATCCAAATCTATACGTAAACGTAATTACGAATCCTATCCGTTTCTATACGCAACCAGTTTTGAATGTCTATCCGCATCTGATTGCAAAACCAGGTAGGATATCTATCTGTATTTGCATGCAATTATGATTTGCCCGCTCTATCCGTTTCTAACTGCAAATGCATTTTATTCATTTCTTACTGCAAATACATGTACATTGTGGGAGGTTTGTAGTTATCAGGTAGATTCTACCTTTAAACGCCAGGAGAAGGGATTCCTCCAGTTACGACACTGTAATTTTTCTGGTTGTCGGCTGACAGAACGCCTGCTTATATATTATGGCTGGTTGTATTTTAAATGTGAGAAACGCTTTTCATCATGCGCCGCCTAGCGGCGTCGTCGCAAATCGTCGTCCATCTGCATCTGTACGCAATGTCGACCTATAGGAATTTGTCTGCAACTACGGATACGAATCCTGTATGTTTCTGTCCGCATTAGATGCTGACGGTATCTATCCGTAATTACGGATACCGCATCCATCTGCATCTGTACGCAATGTCGACCTATAGGAATTTGTCTGCGACTACGGATACGAATCCTGTATGTTTCTGTCCGCATTCTGTACGCATCAGATGCTGACTGTATCTATCCGTAATTGCGGATACCGCATCCATCTGCATCTGTATGCAATGCCAACCTATAGGAATCTGTCTGTAACTATACGGATATGATTCCTGTCTGTTTCAGATAGGAGTTGAATATTTCTTCAACGTTGCTGTTATATAGTCGCTGATATAGTCGCTAGTAATATCTAACGAAATCCTGTTCGCTCTAACAGCAACGTTGAAGGAAAAATTCAACTCTTATCTGAGACAGGCAGGAATCGTATCCGTAGTTACAGACAGATTCCTATAGGTTGGCATTGCATACAAATGCAGATGGATGCGGTATCCGCAGTTACGGATAGATACCGTCAGCATCTGATGCGTACATACTGCGGATAGAAACATACAGGATTCGTATTCGTAGTTGCAGATAAATTCCTGTAGGTCGACATTGCGTACAGATGCAGATGGATGCGGTATCAGCAATTACGGATAAATACCGTCAGCATCTGATGCGTACAGACTGCGGGCAGAAACAGACAGGATTCGTATCCGTAGTTGCAGACAAATTCCTATAGGTCGACATTGCGTACAGATGCAGATGGATGCGGTATCCGCAATTACGGATAGATACCGTCAGCATCTGATGCGTACAGAATCAGACAGAAACAGACAAGTTTTTCTATTGCAAAAGCTTATAGATGCTGTATGCCGATAGATTTCCATTAGATACAGTTATACGTCGTTACATTTTCTGTCTGTATTTGCAGATACAATAGTGCTGCTTACAGAAACGGATAGGGCTAGAATTTTCTTTTCAAGCTTGCAGTTACAGCGGATAGGATTCCGTGGGTGACCTCCTTTTGGACACATAACGATTCGACATCGCTTGATTAGACACGCACTATTGGACACGTAACTATTTAACACCGCACGATTCGACACCGCACGATTGGACACCGCACGATTGGACACCGCATGATTCGACACCGCATGATTCGACACCGCACAATTCGACGCGAACATTACACGATTCGACACCGCACGATTCGGCACCGCACTATTCGACACGAACATTGCACGATTCGACACCGCACAATTCGACACCGCACTTTTCGACACGCACGATTCGACACCGCACGATTCGACACCGCACTTTTCGACACGCACGATTCGACACGTTCGATTCGACACCGCACGATTCGACACCGCACGATTAGAAGCGAGAGCTGATATAAAAAATTATAGAGTAACAGAACTCGTAAAGAAAGATAATAAATAAAAAACTATTACGTTTTTTTTAATTGTGTTTATTTTTAATTTTATATATCATCATGTACATAGTGTCTCACGCGAGTTCCACGCTGCCTACCGGCGGAGGTGGATGCGGGAGGGGGGCCGAAGGCAGCGTGGAACTCGCTTTACAACTTAAAGTACATGCTAAGTTGTAAAGCGAAATTATAAAGTACATGCATGGGGAGGGGGGTGCAGGGGAGCAAAATCCCCCCGCCCACGCATGTACTTAAACGAGCTTATAAAACGCTTCATGAACCCATGTCGCACCTCGTTTCGCGTGGAAAGTGTATGCGTGAACTATTTTGACATATAGGAAAATAATTTATATATATATGCAACGTAATTGGAGAAGTTGTTAGACCGATTCTTTCAATTCTAACAATATAAATTATTTACTGAAAAAGAAAATTAAAAACAGAAAAAAATAAAATATTTATGATTGTATTTTTTTTTTTTCCTATTAGTTTTGATAATTTGTACAAAATTAACAATAATAGAAAATAGAAATACCGAAGATTACATAGAAGTTTGAAAACAAATAACAATTACTGTCCTTTCATTATCACGCATGTGTCAAAAAGGTTTGATTATTTTTTATTTGTGCGCGTATATTTTGAAAAAAACTTCCTCTAACTTAACAGATTACTACTTACGCGGTGCTACTAATCTACAAAAATTAAATTGTGTTGCCTAGGGATTTTCTTTAGTACCAACGTTATCCCCTCTACTTTTTCGGGAAACTGTCGTGTAACCGATTTTAACATTTAAAAACTCGATAATTATTGCGAATGCCGCAAAATGGTAGGCGATTTTTATGTTAATCTCGACTCCTTCTACCTTTCGACAAGCGTTGGGTAGTGCTTTGAGACACTATGTATATGATGACACTATGTATATGATGATATATAAAATTAAAAATAAACACAATTAAAAAAAACGTAATAGTTTTTCATTTATTATCTTTCTTTGCGAGTTCTGTTACTCTTTAATTTTTTATATCAGCTCTCGCTTCTAATCGTGCGGTGTCAAATCGTGCTGTGTCGAATCGTGCGTGTCAAAAAGTGCGGTGTCGAATCGTGCGGTGTCAAATCGTGCGTGTCGAAAAGTGCGGTGTCGAATCGTGCGATGCCGAATCGTGCGGTGTCGAATCGTGCAATGTTCGCGTTGAATTGTGCGGTGTTTAATCAAGCGGTGTCCAATCGTTACGTGTCCAAACGGGATACGCCCGATTCCGTTACATACCGTCAGAAATTCTATCTGTTTCTAACTGTTTCTAACGGTAATTTTTACCAGGGTAATATCGTACGAGCATGAATACTGAACAAGCGTCGAAATGGATATGCAAAGGATGTAGGAAAGAAGTAAAGTCCCCACTTGTATGTAAGTCATGCTCAGCGGCGTACCACAAAAGTTGTGCGGCCTTAAATAAAGTGCTGAGTGAGAGCGGTAGCCACCTAGTCTGCTGTTCGGAGGACAATGGAAGGAAAACAATAACACCGTCAAAATAACAAAAGTCATTAGACGAGAAAATAGATGATATTCTGCGAATGATTCACAGTTTAAAGAGTGAACAAATTACGAAGGATTATTTGAGGAGTATGATCAATGAAATCGTTACATTGGACCTTGAAAATGTTAAAAAAGACATTAAGGAGATAAAGAGCGTTTTACATAATCAGGGAAAGTTTAGCAGTAAAAAACCAGAACAAAGGCGTTTATACTCTGAGGTAACTAAAACAAATGAAAAACCTAGGCAATGCACACTAGTTGTCAAACCAGTTGAAAGGCAAGAGGGAAGTATTACTAAAACAGATATAAAAAGTCAGATTAATATAAGCGATATGCCAGTGGGAGTCACAGCATTTAAAAAAAAAGCCAAATGGAACAGTGATTATAGGATGTAATAATGAAAATGAAAGAAATATATTGCAATCAGGTTTGGAATCTAAGTTAGGAAACAAATATAAAGTTAATCAACCAAAGTTAAAACGCCCAAGATTTAAAATTATCGGGGTGGAGCAAGAGGAGGAAGTATTAGATGATGAAAAATTATTATCAACGATAATAAAACAGAATGATCTAAGCATGTATGAAGGACGCGAAGTTATGAAAATAATATATAAGAAAATAAATAAAAAATATAGAAATGTTTCAATTAGTATTGAGAGTGACCCAATGATGTTTAACGAAATAATAAAAAGAGGAAGACTCAACATAGGATGGAAAAAGTATAGAGTATTAGAAGATATATATATTATTCGATGTTATAAATGTTGGGGTTTCAATCATTTGGCAAGGGAGTGTAAAGATTGCGTGCGATGCGAAATTTGTGCCGAGAACCATGACCGTAAAGACTTCTGTGAGTAAGAAATGCGTAAATTGCGATAAAGTAGCAAGTAAGTTAAAATTGAATAATTTTGAGATAAACCATGCGGCTAGTGATAGAGATTGTCCGTGTTATATAAAAATGATTAATAGGAAAATAAGTAAAACCGACTATGGGGACATAGCAATCATTTAATGAAATAATATATTTAAATGCACAAGGTTTGTTGGGGACATATTGACAAAATCGTTTCACAAATAGTACACAATAGAGAACTTCTCATATTAGCGACAGTTGAGACACATGTTACTGAGGAGGTGATCATGAGTTGCAAATTGGTGGATATAACGTAATTAGATGCAATACAAGTAATTCGAGAACAGGTGGAGTAATTGTATATGTAAAGGATAATATTCAAACAAAAATTATGGCAGTTAAAGAAATAAATTTAAATACATGGTTATCCATCATAAAGATAGGAAATCATACTAAAGAAAATATAATTATATGTACATTATACCACTCACCAAATGCTAGTGACTCAGAGTTTATAGATATTATAAAGGAATTGGGAGAACACCTAATAGAATTTAATAAAGTAATTATTGTAGGAGATTTTAATATAGACATTAACAAAAATGATTATTATGCAAAGAAACTAATCGATGCTATGTATTCGTATGGTTTCTCACAATATGTACTAGAGAATACAAGAATAACAAATAAGTCTAGCACATTGATTGATCTGGTGTTTTCAAATTTTAAAGTAATGGTAAAAACAAAACATACACCAAAGATTACAGACCACTCTATGCTAATTATCAATACAAAATTAGAAAATGTATATAGACCCACACAATCAATAACTGCTAGAGACTTTACAAGCTTTAATGATGAACTGTTTATTCAGGAGATAGGCAATTATTTAAAGGAGAAAGATTTAAATGAAATACAGGTAGTAGATGTTGCACACGATTTCATAGATATGATTATTAAAGCTTTAGATAAATTCGCGCCATTTAAAAAAATCAAATTAGATTATAAGATAAGTCAGGTACCATGGTTTGCAGGAAGCATTAGACAATTAATAAAAAAGAGAGATAGGTTATACAGGATAGCTATTAATTCGAGAACTGAATTAGATTGGACTCTATATAAACAAAAGAGAAACTTGGTTGTTAATGTAGTTCGTAGGGCTAAAAAGAGCTGGTATGAAAGCAAAATAGATAATTGCAAACATGATAGTTTAAAACTTTAGAGAGTAATTAAGCAATTAGTGTATGGAAAGGAAGTGAAAAACCAAAACAATAATGGTGTAGTATTTTGCAACACACGGCTCAGAGAAAACCAACAAATAGCAAATAAATTTAACGAGTACTTCGTTAATAGTATTTATGAAATAAGAAATTATAGTATAGTTTCAGATAATGATACGGAATTTAACTGTGATATAAACTCACAAGTAAATATTGGCAAATTCCAAGAGATAACTGCGGATGAACTCAGGTATATTATGAAAAATATGAATAAGAATAAGAAAGGAACTATTGAGGGAATATCAACTAAAATATTGCAAAAAGTAGTTAATACATTTGAAAAGGAATTCATACATATCATTAATACCTCATTATCGCTAGGAGAATTTCCAAGTAAATGGAAAACTTCACAAATAGTACCAATACCGAAAATTCTAAATACAGATAAATGTGAAAATTTTCGACCTATAAACGTCTTACCAATTTATGAAAAGGTATTAGAAACGGTAGTTAAAACACAAATTTATAAGTATTTTGAAGAAAATAAGTTATTAACGCAGTATCAATCTGGATTTAGGAACGGTTATTCTTGCGAGACAGCATTACAACAATGCACGGTATCTGATTGAAAACAAGATTGTGATAACAATAAGTATATAGTAGTTGTATTTATAGACCTTAGAAGAGCGTTTGAGACGGTTGACCGTGAACTTTTGTTAGAGAAGCTAGAAAAATACGGGCTACAAGAAACAGTTCTAAAATGGTTTAAAAGTTATCTAGCTAATAGAAAACAGCAAGTCAAATATAATGGTGTATTATCAGATGAAATAGATTGTAACGTAGGAGTTCCGCAAGGAACAGCCCTGTTTAAAATAATAGATACAATATGATCAGATTACATTACATTACATTCAATTTCAATGTAAATTAATAAGGTTTTTATTCATTTACATTGAAATTGAATGTAATGTAATGTAATCGGATTATATTGTATCTATTATTTTAAACAGGGAGTATTAGGGACATTGTTATTTATTATATACATAAACGATATTATTAAGATACCCGGGAAAAATATTCATATATGATCATATATAATCATATATGATTGGCCATATATGGTCAGATATGGAAATTGGCCAGATCTGAGGATATATGATCTGGTATTATTGTATATGTTAATATCTGATCAGATATGATCAGGTATGATCAGATACGAACTGACACAGTTCAATCGGGACATATATATTTAAGTAAGTTTCAGAACATTGTTATATATTTTCAAAAGTTATTTTTTAAGTGTGCCACTTTATTATAAAAGTGGACTCCACGATACAACTGATACAAAAATTGTGCCGCTTCATAGCGCGAAACAGTGTCGTGTCTTTTAATACCATTCTTATAACACTGTTGGTCAAATTTTAAATACGAAAAACAGATCCCATCGAATGCCACCTATCGGATACTTTGAGATGCAATATCTGATCTGATCATATATAATCTTATATGACTATATAAGTTCATATATGATTATATATGATTTTCAGTTTAAATTATAAGATATTATGTTTGCAAAATAATACGATTAATATATTTATTTATAAGAACTATAATATATATATTATATAACAGTTTTTTTCACAAAGGTAAAATTTCATTGTTTATAAAAATATTTGATAAAAATTAATATGTCAATTAAAAAAGATTAAGTGTCTTATGCAAAATTAGAAAAAAAGAAAAATTTAAAATAACACAAGCAATGAGATGCCGTTTTTGGTCGAAATGGATCTGGGTGCTTAATAATATTTTACAATATCAATTATTATTAAATATATTTTTCAGTTTTTTAAACTGCGTGCCAATATGGACTTTATCGGACTTAAAACACATATATATATATATATATATATATATATATATATAAACGCTCTATATATGGGCATGTAAAACTTATATCTGTTTATATCTCATTTATATGTGTTCATATACTGTCAGATATGAATATTTTTTCCCGGGATGATATAAAATGTCCGGGAAAAATATTCATATCTGACAGTATATGAACATATATAAATGAGATATGAACAGATATAAGTTTTACATGCCCATGTATAGAGCATATATAATTATATATGGTTATCTATCGCCATATATGATTCTGATCACCATATATGATTATATATGCTCTATACATGGACATGTAAAACTTATATCTGTTCATATCTCATTTATATATGTTCATATACTGTCAGATATGAATATTTTTCCCGGACATTTTATTATCATTATATCCCAGTCTGGTCATATATACATCGCGTCTTGTCATATATGATCATGTACAGTGCCGATATAGTTATGTATGACCATATATAATTATATCTAATAATACATGGCCAAACATTCTTTATATACGATCATGTAAGGCCAGATACGATTATGTATAGTGTCATATCTGCTACACATAATAATATGTCTGACCATATATGATCAGATCTTGTGTCATGTATAATATACGATCTGATCATATATGGCAATAGATAACCATATATGATTATATATGCTCTATATATGGGCATGTAAAACTTATATCTGTTCATATCTTATTTATATATATGAACATATATGAACATATATAAGTTTCACATGTTCATATATAAATATATACTGTCAGATATGAATATTTTTTCCCGGGAATAGTAAAACCTTTAGTTGAACAACAATGTAAAGAAACGAAGAAAGATATTAAAAAGCATGTAGATGTTGCAAAATTAGGAATTAGTGTTAATAAGGTTAAGAAAGAGAATAATGGATCAATTATTATTGGATGTGAAAAAAGTAAAGATAAGGATTGTTTAAAACAGAATATAGAGAAAGTAGTAGAAAAACAGTATAAGATTGATGTGCCGTCATTATAAAAGCCAAAATTAAAGATAGTGGGAATAGATAAGGATGATTGTAAAAAAGACGACGAAAGTTTGATAAATATAATTGTAAGACAGAACGAAGAAAAATTAGGAATGCAAGAGAAAAATTCAGAATTAAGAATATTACATAGAATAAATAACGTTAAATATGGAGATATGTCGATTATAGTGGAAGTTAGCGCTAGTTGGTATGAGGCAATATTGAGAACAGAAAGATTAAACATTAATTGGAATAAATGTAGAGTTACTGATTTTGTAGGAGTGCTGAGATGTTATAAATGCTGGGGGTTCTGGCATATGGCGAAAGAGTGCAAGAAGGAGGAAACGTGTCTACACTGTGCAGGGAGCCACGGATCAGAGAGATGTACGTGTGATAAAGGATAAAATGAATGAAATTAAATGCGTTAATTGTATAGCAAGAAATAGGTTCATCAAGGAAGGTAAACTAGATATTAGTCACAGAGCTACGGATAAATGCTGTTCATGTTATGTGAGTGCTCTCGAAAAAGAGAGGCAGAAAACGAAATACGAAAGCGAGTATTGACAACAGTGTAATGGAGTAGATCAAACAAATAAAGATATAATGAATAGTTTAATAGTCTTAAATATACAAGGTTTATTACGTCATTATGAAGAAATAGTACATTTTATAATTGAAGAGAAGCCCAGTATATGTTGTCTGACTGAAACACATATAGGAAGTGAGGTGGAGAGCAGTGAAATTGAAATACCTGGATATAATATAGTGAGATGTAACTCTAAGTCAAGAAGAACTGGAGGGGTTATAATATATCTGAAAAGGTATATTAAGTATGAAATATTGGACAATAGGGAATGTGAATTGAATCTGTGGACAGTTACATTAAATTGTATTATTGATAATGTTAAGAAGTGTATTACGACCGTGTATTACTCACCCGGAGCTAGTGATTCGGACTTTTTGAGGCTCCTTGAGGAGTTATGTAATAAAATAATCTCACGACATAGTATGGTAGTAGGCGACTTTAATATTGATTTAATGAAGGAGAGTGTGTACAAAAAAACGGATAAATGAAATCATGCAGGGTCTAGAATATAAGCAATATGTAAAGGAACCAACAAGAATTATTCAAACATCGCAAACGCTAATAGATCATGTTTATGCTAATGAAGAGGTAATGTGTGAGGTGGTTCATACGCCGAGAATAACTGATCATGCCATAGTATGTGTTAAAGTTAAAGGGAACAAAGAAATAATAGGAAATACGGTTATTAGAAAAAGGAACATTAATAAAATCAATGTAGAGGCGTTTAGTTATTTATTACGTAATGCGAGAAGAGACTATAAACAAAGTAATATGACAATATGTGATATAGATGTTAAGGCAGACTGGCTAGTACGCGTAATAAGTGATGCGGTTAATGAGTTGGCGCCGATAGAAGAAAAGATTGTACAGATAAAATGGTTGCATAATAAATGGTTTAATGGAAACATATTGGAAGCAATTAAGGAGAGGGATAAAAAATATAAAGGGGCCATAGAGAGTAGGAATCCGGAGGTGTGAACGGATTTTAAAAGGTGTAGAAATAGAGTCGTTAAACTAATCAGAGATAGAAAAACGGAATACTTGTTAGATCAAATTGACACATTTAAAGGCGACTCATATAAATTATGGAAAGCTGTTAAGACTAATATATTGAAATCTAGTAAAAATACTGAATATGAAGTAGGTATATTGATAGACGGAATAAGATATGAGAATGATTTAGAAATAGCTGATAAACTAAATAAATATTTTATTGAAAGTATTGATGAAATTGTTAAAAGTATAGAAATAGGGGATAAAAAGTTTTGTGACTACTTAGGTAATAAGGGAGAAGGTGTGATGGAGAGTTTTGAGGAGGTAACAAATGATGAATTATCAAAGATAGTTAGAAAGTTAAAATGGGCATATAAAACAATAAATGGAATATTTTTGGAGGTTTGCAATATGTCTCTAGCCAAAGGGGTCTTTCCGTCGGAGTGGAAATGTTCTACTGTTGTACTGATACCTAAAGTAATAGGATCAAATGATGCGAAAAATTTGCGACCAATTAATATGTTGCCAATGTATGAGAAGGTATTAGAAACCGTAGTAAAATCGCGACTAGATAAATTCTGTGAAGAACACAATATTATTACCAATTGCCAATCGGGCTTCAGAAATAGCTACTCGTGTGAAACTGCGTTGCAAAGTGTAATATCTGAGTGGAAATTAGCAATAAGTAAAGGTAATAAGATTGGAGTTGTTTTTCTGGACTATCGTAGAGCTTTCGAGACAATAGATAGAAAGATATTAATTGCTAAATATTTCTTGGATTTGAAGGAACTCTTGGTTACAAGATTATGTGAATAATAGAGTACAAAAGGTAAAATATAAAAATGTAATGTCTAAAACAAGAAAGGTATAAAATGGAGTACCCCAGGGATCAGTTCTTGGGCCTCTATTGTTTATATTATATATCAATGATATTGTAAACTTAATGATTCTTGGATGTAAAATTAGAATGTTTGCAGACGATACTATTGTATACTTTGAAAACTTAAGAATAGATGCTATTGAATATGTTATTAATAAGCAACTGGAGAAAATATATGGTTGGTTACGTGCAAATAAGTTGAAATTGAACGGGGAAAAGAGCAAGTTCATGTTACTAAGAAGTGGTAAATGCGAGGAAAATACGGAGTGTGATATAAGAATTGCGAACGAAAGATTGGAACAAGTAAATGAATACAAATATTTAGGTGTAATGGTAGATGAGGTATTGACATTTGAGAAGCATGTGCAATATGTTATTAAAAAGATGAGTGCTAAGACACAATTTATTAGGAGAGTGGGTGTCGACCTATCATTATATGTAAGAAGCATATTGTATAAGGCAATTGTGGCACCACATATGGAATATTGCTCAACAGTATTTATAGGTTTGAATAGAGTACAATTAGATAAGTTTCAAGTATGTCAAAATAGGGCAATTAGGTCAGTACTTAAATGTTCAATATATACCTCATGCGATGAAATGAGGAGTGTCCTAGGAATTATGAGCGTAGAAAAGAGAATTAAGTATAATGTATGTATATTTATGTATAAACTAGCTAATGGATTGTTACCGAGGGGGTTGTGTAATAAGATTGAGAAGGTAGGAGAGCGACATAAGTACAAAACGAGGCAAGTAAACCAATTACAAGTACAATTTAGAAAAACGCGAACAGGACAGAAAGATTTGTTTTATGATGGTATAAGGATTTATAATGAGTTGCCTGAGGAAATAAGAAACATTGATAATAATGTAAGCGAATTTAAAAGAAGATTGAAAGAAAAATGGATTTAAGTGAAGTGTATTGTGTGTATTGTATGATAGCTAAAAGCTAATAGATGTATTCATTCATTTATTCATTCTCTCTCTCTCTCTCTCTCTCTCTCTCTCTCTCTTTCTCTCCCCCCCCCCCACCATATTTCTATCCCATCTTCTATGTTTGGAGAATTCTACTAAAACTGTTTTTTTTTTGGGTTGTAATTGTAATCCTAATTCATTTAATTGAACGTTTATACTATTTACAGCCTTTTCCAATTTCCGTTTATTCTCTATTTTATTACTACCTATAACATACGCAGCTATATCATCCGCAAATAGCACTGAATCCAACTCTACTGTATCCTTATTTGTAACATCACATGTATATAAAGCGTATAAGATTAGGCTAAGTACTGTCCCTTGTGGAAGACCCTTAAAGATTCTCCTATGTTCTGTTTCCTGCCCATTTACAATAAACTCTGTGTCTCTGTAAAATAGCCATTTACTAATAAATTTTAAAATATCCTTTGGGCATTTAAGTTTGCTCAATTTCTCCATCAATACATTATATACGACGTTATCGTAAGCCGATGATACATCCAAGAAGGCTGCCAAAATATACTGATCTCTGTACCGTTTTTGATGTCTATCGTTAGCTTTACCAAATTTTCTGCACACGAGCGTCCTTTCCTAAAGCCATTCTGGTCTCTCGCTAGCTTATTTTTTCGTTCTGCCCACCAGACAAGCCGCTCGTTCACCATTCTCTCCATAACTGTTCCGACACATGAGGATAGTGCTATCGGTCTCACTTTCTCTTTGCCTATCTTGTCAATAAACATAATCTGGTATTTTCTCCAATCTTCCGGGAACCAATCCGTTGTCCAAATTATTGCATATATCCAGTAGTACTTTTCTCATTTCTTCTGTCATTTCTTTCAACATTTTATATTCGATCCGTCTTTTCTTGGTGCAGTATTTTTTCGTATCATCTCAAGAGCTCTTGTCATTTCATCCATAGTGAACTGTCCTTCTAAACATTGGGGAGAACACGATAACCGGGGCCCCTTGATTTGACTGTGGTTTCTGGTAGTATTTTTTACGCTGAACACAAAATTATATAGGTCTTATAGGGCTAACTGCTTTAGTTTTCGAGATATGCAGTATTAAAGCTCAAAATAAATATAATATAAATTTTTACTTGGTAATTGTATAGATGGGGGGGACCACCTTGGATGACCTTGATATTTTAGTATGTTGTCAAGGTCACCAAAAAATTCTAGTTTATAAATAAAATATACTCTTTATAACATACATTATGGATCAAAACTTGAATCATCATCAGAATTGTAGTTCACGCATACACTTTCCACGCGAACCGAGGTTCACGCACACCCCCCCCGTGCTTTCGGGGGAGGTGCGGTAGTCCCGAAATAGTTCACGCATATACTTTCCACGCGAACCGAGGTTCACGCACACCCCCCCCCCCGTGCTTTCGGGGGAGGTGCGGTAATCCCGAAATAGTTCACGCATATACTTTCCACGCGAACCGAGGTTCACGCACACCCCCCCCGTGCTTTCGGGGGAGGTGCGGTAGTCCCGAAATAGTTCACGCATATACTTTGCACGGGGGGTGCGGGGGGCAAAACCCCCCCGCCCACACTCGTAGGTTTACTCACACAATGGAAGGGGGGTGCGGGGGGGCGAAGCCCCCCCTGCCCAACCCACACCGGTGAGGTCGCCCTTAATCTAGACATTTACCAAGTTATATTAATTTTGAGCTTTAATACTGCATATCTCGAAAACTAAAGCAGTTAGCCCTATAAGACCTATATAATTTTTTGTTCAGCGTAAAAAATACTACCAGAAACCACAGTCAAATCAAGGGGCCCCGGTTATCGTGTTCGTGCCTAAACATTATTCCTTGTATGATTCTCCGGTTCTTTCTTTCATCTCTGTCTGTGCACTCGGAGGAACTAATTCCTCGATCTCTCTTCTAATTTCTTCTTTCCTATTCTTGTGTATCCAGCTAATCCAATTTATCTTTTTCCTCACATTTTTGAATATTCTCATTGTGTTTCACACGTATGCTGGGCTGGTGAATCTATTGATCGACGCACAGAAATAATTAAAATTTTCTCTTTTCTTACTGTTAATTATTTTTCTCGTTTCAGTTCTTTTTTTTTATATTCAATAAATAAATGTAGGTCCTTTTTCCTTCTAAATTCTTTTAATGCCATCTTCCTCTTTTCAATAGCTTCCTCGCAATCAGAGTCCTACCAAGAAACTTGTCTTCCTTTTGGATTATCTCTGCTATTCTTTTTGTTCTTCTTATCTTCATCTGTCGATCTTTTTGCTTTCTTCTCATTGCCCGAAATAACCTCAATTGTTTTTCTTATAATACTTCTATAAAGAAAATACTTCTATAAAGGCACGATATCTTTCTTCTTTATTGACATTTTCTTCTTGTAGTATCTCTTTAATATTCCCGTTGTTTTCCTCGAGTACTTTACGCATATTATCATTGAAGTTCTTCCATCTTGTTTTCTTAGTTGATATTCTATTTGTCTTCTTAGTATAACTTCCTATTTCTGTCGCTATTCTCATTTCTATGAGAAAATGATCCGATTCCTATGTATCATTTAGTTGTTCATGCTCTATGTTGTCATAGTAATTCGCAGTAGTGAATATCAGATCTAAATTTGAAGAGGCGTGATCCACCTTCTCCAATCTAGATAACGTATCTTTGTTGATGCATATGAAATCCTGATTATACATCATTCTCATAATCTCTTGTCATTGACGTCTGTATCTAGACAATTTTATGATGTATGATGGGCGTTGAAATCGCCTAAAAATATCGTTTGCAGACCTTTATTATTGAATTTGAAGATTCCTTTCCATGCGCTCTTCGAGAGGGTGTTTCTGGTCTTCTATATACTGCTATCACAGTTTATTTTCTCAGTTGTGTTCTTCAATCGGACTCCTATAATATCGAATCTCTCGTCTGCATTTTGCCATCCAGGTATTATCTCAAACTCAATATTATCCTTTATGCAAATTGCCACTCTTCCGCTATTACCAATACTCTTCTTATTATACGTTTTATATCCTGAAAAATCAGAAAAATATATATTGTTTTTACTACACTTGGTTTCTGTCATAATCATAATGTCATAGTCTTGTATCCTTTGCTTTATCTCATTTTTTTAATTTTGTATACCTCTACAATTCCAAACCACCACTTTTAATGCAAACATGCTGAATTATCATGTAGGAGATGGCGTGATGGTCCAGGTTGTGTACCATTCCGTACCTCTCCTCGTCCATCTTTTCTCTGGCTGTGTAACAATTGATCTCCGACTAAATATCTTTGACAAAATATCTTGGTCAAAATATCTCACCGACAAAGTATCTTGCGACTAAATATCTCGCCGACAGATAATTTCACAAATATCAAGAATATAGCTGAACATCCGGCGTTTATTGCAAATCCACTTGGAAAGTTGTGAACCTATGTGGCACCTTGTTTCGCGTGGACAATGTATGCGTGGGGGCAGTAGGTTCCGCCCCCCTGCGGGGGGTCCACTATTATTAAACTAGACACATAGTGTGGCGTTTATTGCAAAATTAGCGTTTATTACAACATAAATAAAAGCAATGAGATATTTTGTCGAAAATATTGTGTCGGAGAAATATTTCGACGTGAGATCTTTTTCCCGAGTTATTTTGTCGAAGATATTTAGTCGTAAATATTTAGTCGTGCTACCCTTTTCTCTAGTATTTTTTCTTGATTTCATGAACGATGACTCTCTGTTTCCTTGTTCTTTCTGCTAGTTCTAGTTCCTTCTTCCTTTGTAATATTTCTCCCCTAGTCCTAATGGCATCCTCTTGATTTCTTATCCCTAGTTCTTTTATTTCGGGTCCCTTAACCATTTCCTATATAATTCTTCTGAATTCCTAATCCTGGTCTGAATAAAACTTTAGTTTTGCAGCCAGGTTAATAACAATGTCTTGTTCGTATTAAGCCCTGGAGAAATCTTCTGTGTTAAACTTTTCCTTCTTCCTTGCAGATGTACAATTTACTTCCTCCTCCGATACTTCACTTTCCCAGGTTTCTTCTCTTTGTTTTGCTTCTTTATCCTCGTGCCCTTGTCTAATAGCTAAGCCTCTTTTATCCTTCGTTACTTCTTCCTCTCTGTTGTTGAATCGTCTATAATAACCATTTTTATCCTTATCTCGCATGTGCCTATTTGAATCAGAGGCGGCCCTTACTCTGTAATTTCGTGGTGAAGCTTTTCTTTGTTTGAAGATATTTCCTTCATCTTTATACTGAATCACTTTCCTTGAAATTGAAGGTATATCGCTTCTATCTATTTCTCTTCTTGGTGACGGTAATTTTGGCCGCTCCTTAGGCTTTTCATACCTGTCATAATCTTGTATCCTGTCCATTCCTCGGTCTACTAATATTCTCTCCGCCTCCTTACAAGATACATTATTGTACCCCATTATCACATTAATGTTTTTATTTTTTTCGTAGACTGTGCATGCTCTATAAGTAGACCTATGCTGTCCTCCGCAGTTTCTACATTTTGTCATTCTATTACATTTACCATGTTCCAAGTCTCCACATATTATACACCTTTCCTCACTCTTACATACAGCTTTGATATGTCCAAACCTAAAGCACTTGAAGCACTGTTTTACAGCCGCTATGTAAGGCCTAATTTTGATTGATGTCCTTTTTCTAAATAGATCTATCCTTTGTCTAACTCTATCTCCCTTAAATGTAACAATTATGTTTCCTGTATCCTTTTCTATCATTTTCTTGGTTTCTTTAACCCACTTCTTCCTATACATGCAACCTATTCTTTCTATTTCACTGTGATTGTCTATAGAGTCCTAGAGATCCACTACGCTGTCCGGCCTGTCCGTGATTACGTCCACAAATTTCTTCCCTCTCTGCTCTATATTGGCTGTAATGCCAACCTCTTCCGAAAGCCGGAACACTGTCTCTAAACATATATTAGCTTCATTACATTTATTAAACCTACATAGCGCTGACGTATAAGTTATCATCATAATATTACTTCTCGTTAACGTTTTCCATATTTTAAAATAATTCTTACCTCTTTTTGTTTGAGTTCTATCATTTTTAAGCTTCAATACTAACTTAAAAGAATCGCTAGAACTTTCCTCAAACTTATCTTGTCTCTGGCCCCTAATCTCGGATGCATCAATTTCGCTCATTTTCCTCAATATTACTATACAGTTAAGGTATTCCTCCTTCCTTGCTACCTGCATTTTTTTTTCTTCTTCCACCGTTTTCTCGTTATTATTTCCTTCTTGTCTCTCTGCAATGATCTTCGCACAAATACTGTTTACGTTGTCCCGCTCTTTGGCCGTGAAAACCGACGTTTGCATGTTTTCCTCTTCCACTTCCACACTCGACGCTGATTCGTAGATCGAATCTTCCATGTTGAGAGGTGCTAACGCTGATTAGTTGTCAGATGCATCTTCCGTGTCGTTGACCATCATGGCTTCTTCGTTTGGCGTCTCTTCGGAATTTGGAAACAAAATTGCATGTTTTTTTTACGAATATTTTCATCAAAATTTATTTAAATTTGAAGAAAATATTCATAAAAACATGCAATTTTGTTTCCAATTCAATTGAATTTTGTTCAAACTATACAAGAACTTCAGAAGTTATTAATTATTTAATAATAATTGGACAATAAACGAAATAATTAATTCAATACAATTAATATCTTAATTTATTAAAATCAATTTTATTGTATAATAATAGAAGTACAAAATTACCTTTTTCAAAAAAAGTGCCAAGTACACACAATGTACTTTATAAATCCAAAAATTCAACCTAAGTGGTAGTAGCTTTATTTCTCCTTAACAAAATTATATCACAAAATTGCGTTACCTAACTTAACCTAAGTGATATGTATAAATCCAAAAATTTAACCTAAATGATAGTAGCTTTAATTTTTCCTTGACAGAATTATTATATCACAAAATTGCGTTATTTAGCTCAACACAAGTAATATGTATTGCAAAAAATATATGAAATCTTTAAATTGCGCCAATTACAAAGAGAATATATATATTGCTTTGAAAAATAATTGTTGTGCAACTACTTAAAAAAAAAATAAAATCCAAGTGGTACATATCTTTGTGTTTCCATTCAAGGGAAACACAATCCCAATCCAAGATGGATCCTATCCCAATCCAAGTGGTAATAGCTTTAATTCTCTTTAAGGCTCCTGGTCCCTGAGCCGAGAACTCTGCGTTGACGGTAGCGCCGTACCGTCGCGGCAGAAATAAGAACTCTCTCCTCTCACTCTCTCCAATGGAGAATTCTGTCTTGTGACATGTTGACAACCTTATTTTAAGTTGCGGTATATTTCTTTATTATTCGCTCTGTACTTGTGCTCTAACGTTTAACGTATTCGTGAAACTCGTAAAATTGACCGTATGGTAAGATTTGCAAGAAATATATATGCGGAAGGAACATTCACCACTCCTTTCGATAGTCGTCAAACGGCTTGTTTTCCGTATGTTTAGGCTTTGTTTTATGGCTGTTTGTTTATTGTCGAGGGAAAAGGATAGTATCCGGTCAATTTTTAAAGTGTGCTGAAACGATCTGTCGTGATTTTTTATTGAAATGTCTTTTTATTTCGGAAAATACCGCAACTTAAAATTAGGTGTTTTCTTCGCCTCGATAGTGAGAATCCAATATGGCCGCGGTGACTACCCAGGAGCCTTAATAAAATTATAATATCACAAAGAATTATTTTAATCACAAAGAATTAAAGAGGTAACATTACAAAATAAAAATATTTAATTAATATAAAATGAATGTTTTTCTTGTAAAAAAACTTGATACTGTTTTTTTTTACTCCCGTCGTATTCTTCTCTAAATTACGTTTATTGTTTTTTTATTCAATCAAAAATTTTAGTACTTTATTAAATTTCTAGCAGAGGTCTAGCAGCGCCAAGTTTCTTTACAAAAAAATTTATTTATTTTATTTTAATTTGTTCGGATCCGTACTCCGAACGGCGCGCCTGCGAGAGCGGCAACACGTTCTGCAAGCTCAAGCCCGCCAGACCGGGCGCGCGCGGCACCACCCCACTCGCGCGCCGCAAGTAATACCTGTCGCCGCGGGGCGGCTGTCATTACTCGCACTTAAAATTCAGACGGAAACATTCATAAGGGCGAGCCTGCCCACAAGGAATTCATTCGTCTCTCGCATGGACACTCCTTCGGGCGTTACATATACCAGGGTAGAGCGACTGCGATTGAGACTAATACCAAATCCGCACCAACCTGGAGCGAGCGGAACACGTTTCCCGTTCTTCAGAACGAAGTGCGAGCAACCAGTCGCACTTTTACCAGAGCTTCGAGAGTCAGATTCACTCGCCTTAGACTTCGAATTCCCTGCCGTTCCGAAACATGGTCCTTCGAGCAGGATAGCCAAGCCGGCGTTTACTGTATCTACTGCTCGTCATAGCATAAAAATCGGACGGTACGGCACAAGGAAGTTTCACCTGACTCAGCATGACTCTCGAAGTAGACAGCGCCGTGCGACGCCAGCACGAGGTATATGGTCGACTGGCAAGAACCTACGATAACCTGAAGAAGTCAGGAGCCGCGAAGATCACAGCAGGATCCGTGACGGCTCGCATGGCCGGCCTTGACCAAAACTGGGATATGTTCAAAAAGAATCACGAAAACATGATGACTGCACACTGGAAAGTTCTCAACAAACATAAATATATCAAGGAAGATTTCTACGCTGTAGCTGAGGAAGCCTACCTGTCTCAAAAGGCAGCATTTCTTGACATATTGGCAAGATTTCAACGTCAGGCCACCGACCAATTAGAGAGCATCAAACCATCAGAGGGTGCAATGCGCAAGACATTGCCACGCATCCAACTGCCGCAATTCTCCGGTACATACGCGGACTGGGCCAGTCCGCCTTTAGAGACGGGCCGCTTTTAGAGATCTCTTCCACTCCATGGTGGATAAAGTACCTCCCTGGAGGATGTCGAGAGGCTTTACTCCCTCAAGACCAGCTTAAAGGGCGAAGCTAGTGCCCTCATTCGCAACCTGCCTACCACGGCCGAGAGCTACTCTCGAGCCTGGACCATGCTCACTGAGCATTACGCTAACACGCGCCTGTTGGTGCGCGCCTGCTTTACCTCGTTCATATCGCTGCCGAAAATGAAGAATGAAGCAGTAGGCGATCTACAAAAGATATTTCTGGGAATGCTGAACACAATGGACTCTCTCGAAAGCATTGGACGACCAATCACCGACTGCAGTGATCTGTTTGTGCATCTTGTCGTGGAGTTGCTCGATCTCCAGTCCCGTAGGGAATGGGAAACCACAGTCAGCGGAACTGCTGACCCGTCATCGCTCGACACGCTGAAGACTTTCTTGGAGTGTCGAGTACGCACTTTGGAAGCGCTTCATCCTGACAGAGGCGAGCCAACCCCCGCTACAAAAGGGGACTTCACAGAGCACGCTGCCTCGCTCTGCGCAGTCTCACGTAGCGGTCCAGAAGCCCAAGAATGCCGACAAATGTGCGCTCTGCCAAAAGGAACATTACATCCTCTGCTGCGAGGAGTTCCGCCGCAAATCACCGCTCGAGAAAAAGGAATTTGTGGAACAAACCAACCTGTGCCTCAACTGCTGCGGGAGGCACGCACTTGCCAAGTGCACTTCAAACCGAAACTGTGCTACCTGCCAAGGACGGCACCACAGTTCGATGCACGATGCGTGCTCCGCGACCGCCACCAACGCCGTTGCGACTTCTACCTCGCTCCACGTGTGTCAAGCCGACGGTCACACCAGCAAGGTATTGTTGGCCACCGCCAAGGTCAATGCAAGAAGTTCGCACGACAACCTCATTGCGGTGCGCGCCCTCGTGGATCCGGGCTTTGAGGTGTCTCTAGTGACAGAGGCCCTCACTCGACGTTTGCAACTCTCTTACGTTCCCGCCACCACCATCATCCTCGGCGTCGGTGGAGAGCGAGCTGGAACAGCCCATAGACGTGTCCAACTAACAATCAAGTCGCGGATAACAAACGCCACTATTACTGTGTCAGCTCTCGTTATCCCGCGACTAGCGGCTCACGCCACTCATGACGGGGCCGTGTTTCCAAAATGGCCTCATTTAGAGGGGCTCCTTCTCGCAGATTCGGATCCGCAAGTCGCAGAAGCGGTAGAACTGCTACTAGGCGCTGACGTGTACGCCTCCATTGTCAAGGACGGACTTCGGAAGGGAGGACCATCAGAAACTCCAACGGCGCAGAAAACGACGCTGGGCTGGCTTGTTTCCGGCTCAGCTGGCTGCGCCGAGCAGGACACCACCGTGATGTCTCCTCCGGGCTCCACCGACGAGAAGCTTCCGGTGCTGGCTCAAAAGGTGGTGGAACAGAAGAAGCCTGAGGACCCTCCGCCACCACTGACAAAGGAAGAGCTCAAGCACGAAGACCTGCTCCTGCGCACACACGTGCGCCACGGCGGGCAAAACATGAGCCGACTTCCTCCAAAGGAGATTCCTCCCGACCTGCCACGAACCAGAGACATCGCTCTGCGAGCCTCACACAACGTCAAGTGCCGAGGCAAGGATAACCTAGCCTCCCAAGAAGAGTGCTCTAACACAAAGGAGTACGAAGAACTCGGGCATATCAAAGCGAGCATCAACGGCGGGCGGAGCACAATCACGTTGCTTTCGGCTAAAACCAAGATAGCCCCCATCCAGCGAGTCTCACTTCCGAGCTTGGAACCGAATGTTCCTGACGAAGAAAGGGCTACTTTGGACTGGCTTCCAAGAGGACGGGCACTCGTGCAACAATGCACCCATCGACGGGTTCTATGTGTGCGATGGCGGGCGGCATACCCCCTGAGCATAACGAGAAGCCTTCCATCTCCATGGGTGACGACGTCGAGGCCTTGCGCACACACCGGCGTAGACCACACTGGCACTACAACGACGAACAACATCAATCAATGGCTATTCCTGCAGCAGATGCAAGGTCACTTCTGGGGGAGGTGGTCCAAGGAATGCCTACAGACTCTACCAAGAAGTACGGCAATCCACCCAGGCGACGATTAGCAGCTGCAAGTGGTGACTGTCCGAACAGCGACCACCATAATGACGCGGCCCGTAGCAAGGATCGTCCTCCTGCCATGTGAGGACCAGCAATCATAGGACAGCATTATTTCGTTCACCAAACGAGGCGGGCGGTCTCGCAGGCGGATGCGTACTCCGAACGGCGCGCCTGCGAGAGCGGCAACCCGTTCTGCAAGCTCAAGCCCGCCAGACCGGGCGCGCGCGGCACCACCCCACTCGCGCGCCGCAAGTAACACCTGTCGCCGCGGGGCGGCTGTCATTACTCGCACTTAAAATTCAGACGGAAACATTTATAAGGGTGAGCCTGCCCACAAGGAATTCATTGGTCTCTCGCATGGACACTCCTCCGGGCGTTACATACACCAGGGTAGAGCGACTGCGATTGAGACTAATACCAAATCCGTTTCCCGTTCTTCAGAACGAAGTGCGAGCAACCAGTCGCACTTTTACCACAGTTTCGAGAGTCAGATTCACTCGCCTTAGACTTAGAATTCCCTGCCGTTCCGAAACATAATTACATATTTTTATTTTGTAATGTTACCTCTTTAATTCTTTTGTGATTAAAATGATTTTTTGTAATATTATAATTTTATTAAGGAGAATGAAAGCTCTACTACCACTTGGATTGGGATAGAAAGACCCTTGAATGGAAACACAAAGATATATATCACACTTGGGTTTTATTTTTTAAAAGTAGTTGCACAACAATTATTTTTCAAAGCAATATATATATATTCTCTTTGTAATTGACGCAATTTAAAGATTTCATATATTTCTTTGAAATACATATCACTTGGGTTGAGTTAAATAACGCAATTTTGTGATATAATAATTTTGTTAAGAAGAAATTAAAGCTACTATCACTTAGGTTAAATTTTTGGATTTACAAAATACATTGCGTGTACTTGGCGCCTTTTTTTACCTTTTTTGAAAAGATAATTTTTTACTTATATTATGGTGCGTCTCCACCTGCGAGTAAGAACTCTCGAGAGCAAAAAGAAAGAGAGAGAGAGATACTCTCGAGAGTCGTTCTCTCTCTTTATCTCTTTTTGCTCTCGAGAGTTCTTACTCGCAGGTGGACACGCACCATTAACGCATTTTGTAGTGCATTAAGCAGGGAAACAAATTACATTTTTATTGAATTAGCAAATTAGTAATTAGTCACAAAAAAATTACTAATTAGGTACATAAAAATGAATAATATTTAGATAAAAGTGATTTAGGCATTACTTAAGGAATTGGTAATTTTTTCTAAAAAATTTTCTAGTTACGTGAAAATTAGTATTTAGGTGAAAAGGAATTAATTTCTTTTGTAAATTGGTAATTAATAGGAATAAAATCTTTATTATTAAAATAAATGGTATTTATTTAGAATACGGGCCTGAACGCAAATATAGATAAAATTATGTTCAATCGACGCGTTTTTGCACGAAATGAAAGAATCTGACAGATAAACGCGGCGGTCTGCCTCGCGAAGCGAGATATTAATCGTTAAAGTTGACGACTATTCGGGTTAGAAAATCTGACATACCGACGAAATGCAGCGATACGAGCACAGAACATATACTGATACGAGTGGATACGAGCATGCGCTTTGGCCACTTGCGCATGCGCTGGGGCCACAATCACGTAATTTTAAAGAAATGGACATACACACGTATGTGTGTGCCCTGCTTTAACGAAAATCACAGCTTCTATAAAGCAGGGCATATACACACGTGTGTGTGTGCCCTGCTTTAACGAAAATCACAGCTTCTATAAAGCAGGGCATATGTACACACGTGTGTGTGTGCCCTGCTTTAACGAAAATCACAGCTTCTATAAAGCAGGGCATACACACGGGTATGTGTGCCCTGCTTTAACGAAAATCACAGCTTCTATAAAGCAGGACATACACACGTGTGTGTGTGTGCCCTGCTTTAACGAAAATCACAGCTTCTATAAAGCAGGGCATACACACGTGTGTGTGTGCCCTGCTTTAGCGAAAATCACAGCTTCTATAAAGCAGGGCATACACACGTGTGTGTGTGCCCTGCTTTAACGAAAATCACAGCTTCTATAAAGCAGGACATACACACGTGTGTGTGTGCCCTGCTTTAACAAAAATCACAGCTTCTATAAAGCAGGACATACACACGTGTGTGTGTGCCCTGCTTTAACGAAAATCACAACTTCTATAAAGCAGGACATACACACGTGTGTGTGTGCCCTGCTTTAACGAAAATCACAACTTCTATAAAGCAGGACATACACACGTGTGTGTGTGCCCTGCTTTAACGAAAATCACAACTTCTATAAAGCAGGACATACACACGTGTTTGTGTGCCCTGCTTTAACGAAAATCATTAAACAGTTAAATACTTTTAAAGCGCGTTACTAACTTACATAGGTTAGTTGACGCGTTTTAAACATTTAAATACTTTTAAAGCGTCACTAATCTATACGCCGAAAGAATATATATCATTTCAAATTATGTTACACTTCTGACTTACCAACCAAATAGTTGTCACGTGATCTGCTGCATGCGCGTGCGGCCACTGAGCATGCGCATATGGCCGCAGGGCATGTTCGTAGTCGCTACATCTCGTCGGTATGACAGGTCTCATAACCTGATAGTCGTCACATTTAACCGTTAATATCTCGGTTTGCGAGGCAGACCGCCGCGTTTATCTGCCAGATTTTTTCATTTCGTGCAAAAACACGTCGATTGAACATAATTTTATCTATATTCGCGTTCAGGCCCGTATTCTAAATAATTACCCTTCTTGTGACGCCCATCCTAATATCGTGACACTTCGATCCTTGCGTGACGCGACCGAAATTTGGAATTAAACGATCGTATTTTAACGATGAGAGACCACGGTGTTGCACAATACATATTTCTAGGTTATAACTGACTGACAGCGCGCTGAACGCACTGTCTGCACTGAGCGCACACGCACACGACGCACATGTATGTACGTATATGTCTCTTTTCAATAATCTCAAATGTCATCTATTGATGCTTGATGCAAAAGCAACCATACATACAGCGACGATGACGACGTTTCTTAATTGGAAAATTTAACATTTCAGACTTTACGTCGCAATATCTCCGCTCGTAGGGCACATAGCGGAAAAATAAAAACACGTTTATTACATAATTCAAACCTAATTAGCTATCGATTAAGCCTACTTATTGTTACTACTACTTATTGAACTTGATTCGTTCACTCGTTATTGAGATCTCAAAATCTCGGGTACTTGCAACTCGTCCGTTCGCGTAAAGATGCACGACGGTCTCGCACTGCACGTGGTACTTGGCGCGGGACACTACCGTGTGTCTCCTTGATAGAAAGTAAAAGTAACAGTTCGTAGTTTTTTTATTTTTAGAAAAATCTTAAATATAAAAAATCCTATTTTTTATATCTTACAATAATTTTTGTAACATTTTTTTTTATAAAAACATTACCAACATATTAATGCTACAAAATAAATGTTAAATATTATTGTAATGTACAAATGTAAATATAATCTTATTATTTTTCAAAAATGTTTAAATCCTTTTTTTTTTCATAAAAAAGTAATTGCTTAAAGATCACTTTCCGCGTATTTTTAGCAATTATGCAACACTTTAAGCGAAATGTCAGAGAAATTTTAACACGTTTTCAGAGAAATATCACCAAGTTTTCAAAAAAGTTTTCGGAGAAATTTCAGTTTAATTTCACAAAGTTTTCAGCGAATATATTCAGCAATTTGGCTAAAAATTTTTTTTCAGCAAAATTTTAGAGAAATATCAGTAAATTTTCAGAGAATTTTTAGTAAATTTTCAGAGAACTTTTTGGAGAAATTGTAGCAAATTTTTAAACAATTTTTAACAATTTGGTTAAAAATAATTTTTTAGAGAAATTTTAGAGAAATTTCAGTCTATTTTTAGAGAAATTTCAGCAAATTTTCAGAAAAA
Organism: Temnothorax longispinosus; assembly: GCF_030848805.1. Classification (NCBI taxonomy): domain Eukaryota; kingdom Metazoa; phylum Arthropoda; class Insecta; order Hymenoptera; family Formicidae; genus Temnothorax; species Temnothorax longispinosus. Next base: position 8,980,316 of record NC_092364.1, read on the forward strand.
TTTTCAGACAAATTTACGAAGAAATTTTAGTTTAATTTTAGCGAAGTACTTTTGCTGAAAAAATCACTTTTAGAGAAATTGCAATAAAATTTCAGCGTCTTTTTAACAATTTTGCTGAAATATTACTTTCAGCAAAATTTCCGCGAAATTTCAGTAAAATTTTTCCACCAGGGCGGACATCCGGGTACCCGCCCGCTTGCCCGTTACTAGTTGTATATGGATCTGGACCAATTCCGCAGGTATCCGGATAATTCGGGTACCCACATCCTATAAGTACTTAACCTAACTCGAATTATCTCTGCATGGGTACTCGCGGAACCTGTTCGGATCTGTATACAGCGGGTAACGGGCGAGTGGATGGATCTCCGGATACCCGGGTATTCCGAGCTTTAGTTTTGACGAACACTTATGGCTAGGATGGCTAGGATTTCTTGGTTAGCTAATAGCTTTATACATATATATGTATATCTTTCTTTCTCACACTTCCGGTTTGACTTCAAAAGACGGAGCCAATCAGAGATCATTAACGGTTTTTCTGATTGTCTGATCTCTGGTTAAGGATTTCTAAACTTACAATTGTTAGTATGTACTGTCAACCGTGTTATACTTTCAAAGCGCTTGTTACTTATTTGAAATAAAAATTATTATATTTGCATTTCTTCTCTCTACTTACATAATTATGACAAAAATTTAAAATTTACTTTTTTCTAAATATTAAATTTAAAGTATTAAAAAAGTGGAAAATTTTTATAAAATAATTTTACGTAAAATTTCTTTTATTATTTCTAACAAAATATAATGAGAAAATAGAATCTGTTATAATCAGACATAAAGAACAAAATATAATTGTTTAAATATTGAAAATATATTCCTTAGAGTAAAACAAAACTAATAATTCTAAAAATTCTCTCAGACAAAAACCTTACATTTTGATATCTATTTAAAACATAGCACATTGGTACTTATAAAATAACAATATAATTTTTGAAAAGATGGTTTTGATAAAAATTCCTCGAAAATTTTGAGTTTTTTAAGTTTATCTAGATAATAAACACTCTGATTTATTTATTCGTTTCTTATTATTTTTGATAACATAATCATTTTTAAATAAAAGGAAACAACTTACCGACGTTATGATCCTGCGCGGCATTCGCGATATCCAAGAGACGGCGCATCTGTCGTTTGCGCACATGCGCTTGCGCACTGCATGCTGCCAGGGTGGTAAGCGCGAAATCGTAATCGGTTGATGGATCATGATGTTGCAAAGTACCGATTAGATCGTGTCCGTGAAATTGTCTTGGATCCATGCACATCGCGTTCAAAGCCAAGGTATAGCGTGCCAATTGCACCGGAGAAAACCCCTCTCGATGTCTAAAATCCAGAGTTGCGAAGAATTAATTACTTTTTTAATTAATTTCGGTCTTTAGCTGATGATTAATATTAAACAATGTAATTAAATATGTTTGATTAACGATTGATTTAGCGGAGTTAATCAAAAGCCGTTTAATTAATAATTGATATGAGCGAATTTAATTGAAAAAATTTTAATTAACAACTAATTTGTGTGAATTTAAGAATATTTCTCTCCATTAGTTCTGGCAACTCTCTCACATATAATGTAACAACCATTTTAAAAACTCGTGCGTTATGGCCTTATAAACTTTAAACTATTATGATACTGTAATAGTATATTGTGCACCAAGAGGAGAGAAAGCAGCGTTTTTCGCCCGCTATGCCGGGTTTAAAGTATCAATTTTCTTCCTTAGGGAGAAAAGTAAGCCCTGGCGTGAAATTGGCCACTTTCGCCCCTCTCTACAGACATGGAAAGTCGAACTTTCCGTGGAAGTATTGTGAAAAAGTATTTCTCAATCTTCTATAATTGTTTGTGCTTAAAATAATAACATAAAGTTATAAATATTTATGTAATTTTTAGGTTGCACTTTTGAGATCATTATAAGAAATTTTGTTTAAATATATCATTATATTTTTTAAGTATAATTAAATCGTTAGATATAAATAAGTACAAAATGTAAAGAACAAGTTTCAATAAATAATATATATAAATAATTAAAAGCGGCCAAATTTTAAGCAAATAAAGGATGTTGAAAATAAATTTAATAACTTCAATAAAAATATACAATCTTGTTAAGGTAGTTCTCCGGTCCTTGTACTAGAGAAAATCGATTTTCTATAGATTTTCTTGAAACTGTGAATATACGTTAATTTAGGTGTGCTTTATGCGTGGTATAAACTTCAGTACCTTTTGCGGTATAAAAAAATCAAGATACTGAGCCTCAAAATTTCAACTTTTACTAAATTTTGGTAAAAATTGAAACTTTGGAGGCTCAGTATCTCGATTTTTATACCGCAAGAGGTACTAAAGTTTATACCACGCATAAAGCACACCTAAATTAACGTATATTCACAGTTTCAAGAAAATCTATAGAAAATCGATTTTCTCTAGTACAAGGCCCGGAGAACTACCTTAACGTTTCGAGCCTTACTTGGCCTTCTTCAGAACGATAAATAACAATGAATAACACATTAAAAATATCTCGTATCAATTTACAATAAAAGAATCGGAGTAGATCTGACGCTTCAATTTACAATAAAAGAATCGGAGTAAATCTGACGCTTCAATTAGAATAAAAGAATCGGAGTAGATCTCACCCATGAAATATGGACAGATAGTCAAAGTGAAGTCGGAGAGTACATCGTCGAATATTCGTCAAAGTTACATACAATATCGGCCGTACTCTTCATTGTATGACCCATGTGTGTCCTTGGAAACCAAGTAAGAGTTCAATAATTGTATTGAAAAACCTTCTCTGTCGCAGATCACCTTAGTGGCAACTATACAGAAAATTTTTTTGAAATTCCCGTAAGAAACAAAGTAAAATTTCTTTACTGAATTTAGACTAATAAGAGACTCACATAAGCGGTCAATACCACAAGAACGAGGATAAATTCTTTCCATCATCTTACGAAAGCGTGTGATCACCGTGAAGATCAATTACAGCTGACTGAGAAAGTATTCACATCGCAAGGGCACAGTAACCAATAGTCATTGTTGTTAACAGACATTTAAGATAACAAATTCAAAATATCAAAATAGACATCGTCCAATAATTCAGTGTCCTTGTTTAAGTTTATACCATTTGGCTGGTCTTTAATATAAATCATTTCCGCGATCAATCTTTTTTGGTAATTATGCTCTATTTTTAAAATGCGTGTATTATTCCAATCAAATGAATGATTGAATTTAGCAATATGTTCTGAGACAACCGAATGTTTGGACTCATCCAGTCTAATATTGTTTCTATGTTCTTTCAATCTAGTATGCAATTGTCTCTTAATCTGACCGACATAAGAAGCATCACAATCCTTACAACAAAATTTGTATATTACATCGCTGTTAGAAAAATAGAAATTCCTATCCTTCTGGACCTTAGTGATGCTACTAAGTTCATTAAGAATACGATATCCCACATAACTTTCTGATTTATTCACAGCTGAACCAATGATTTCCGAAGTAATTTTGACGAATATTCGACGATGTACTCTTTGACTTCATTTTGACTGTCTGTCCATATTTCACGGGTGAGATCTACTCCGATTCTTTTATTGTAAATTGATGCGTCAGATCTACTCCGATTCTTTTATTGTAAATTGATACGAGATATTTTTAATGTGTTATTCATCGTTATTTATCATGGTTCTAAAGAAAGCCAAATAAGGCTCGAAACCTTAAGATGATTGTATATTTTTATTGAAGTTATTAAATTTATTTTCAACATCCTTTATTTGCTCGAAATTTGGCCGTTTTTGATTATTTAGCTGTTTTGCTTAGTCGAGCGAGATCATATAAAAGGGTATGATCATTATAATGAGTGTTAATCATATAATGGTACTAAGCCTTTTTCTTTTATTAGAGTAAATAAATTGCTATCACTTTATCATTAAATAAATTAATGTTTTTGTTTTATTTAGAAGATAGAGCGATTTAATTATACTTAAAGAATATAATATTTAATTAAATATTTAACTAAAATTTCTTATAATAATCTGAAAAGTGCAACCTAAAAATTATATAAATATTTATAATTTTATGCTATTATTTTAAGCACAAACAATTATAGAAAATTGAGAAATACTTTTACAGTATCATGATAGTTTAAAGTTTATAAGGCCATAACGCACGAGTTTTTAAAATGGTTGTTATATTATATGTGAGAGAGTTGCCAGAATCAATAGAAAAAAATATTCTTAAATTCACACAAATCAATTGTTAATTAAAATCTTTTCGATTAAATTTGCTCACATCAATCGTCAATTAAACGGCTTTGGATTAACTTTATTTAAATCAATTGTCAATCGAACAATTTTTGATTAATTCTGCTTAAATTAATCGTTAATTAAACGATCTTCGATTGAATTTGCTCATATCAATTGTCAATTAAACAACTTTTGATTAACTCCGCTCAAATCACTCGTCAATCGAATGATATTAATTTTGCTAAAATTAATCGTTAATTGAATGATCTTCGATTAACTTTGCTCATATCAATCGTCAATCGAAGAGACTCGAGATTACATTTATTCACGTTAATTCTTACTTAAATGGTTTTTAATTATATTTATTTAAAATATTTATTAATTAAGTTGTTTTAATTATATTTATCTAAATTAATTATTTAATTTAAAAATTATAATTGATTATAATTCAAACCCTGCTATCACAAGTAGCAGCAAACAATTTATGTAAGAGCGTTTAATATAATGAATAAAATTTATATCCAGTAGGTATATATTTATATCAATACATGAAAATTAACTCTTCGGGACACTCATACATTGTGAGTTTAAAAGATTATTAATAATCAATTAAAAAGACGTTAAATTGTAGCATAGAGACGAAAACAATTAAAATTGTTCTATTTTTAGAGGATCGCAGAGGCATTATAATACATCTTCGAGAAAAAAATTTTTCATATATAATTATATGTAAGTATATAAAATAAGTCCCCATATATATGTATATGTTTCCTTTCTCTTGCGTAATCTCTGTTCGTATATATAAATGATAGATAATGGCAGGTTTACGCAGTTTAATGTATAACTTATTTGGCAAACGTACAAAGAAAACGAACGGAAAATGTAACGAACGCTCACACACATCAGAGAGAGAGAGAGGGAGAGAGGGAGAGAGGGAGAGAGGGAGAGAGGGAGAGAGGGAGAGAGGGAGAGAGGGAGAAGAGAGGGAGAGAGGGAGAGGGAGAGAGAAAGAGAGGGAGAGAGGAAGGGGGAGAGAGGGGGAGAGAGAGAGAGAGGAGAGAGAGAGAGAGGGAGAGAGGGAGAGAGGGAGAGAGGGAGAGAGGGAGAGAGGGAGAGAGGAGAGAGGGAGAGAGGGAGAGAGAGGATGAGAGGGAGAGAGAGGGAGAGAGGGGAGGAGAGGGAGAGAGAGAGAGAGAGAGAGAGAGAGAGAGAGAGAGAGAGAGAGAGAGAGAGAGAGAGAGAGAGAGAGAGAGAGAGAGAGAGAGAGAGAGAGAGAGAAAGACAAACAAAAGCAATCTACACTCCCATACATGACGGTAGCGTTTTATCGCGTATTGATCCTAATGCTATGCATTCCAACATCCTCTCTATCAATACGCTCGATACAAATAATGTATGCAAAAAAAAACTTGCAACTTAAACATGTTTCTCACATAAAACCTTTTTACGCTCTTATAGACTGAAGGTTTAACATTTTTACGCATTTTTCATGCTTCGCTTTAGGTAATGCTTTTAGTTAGTATGTCAGGTAACATATTTTCGGATTCTAAATATTTGACCTGAATATCCCCATTTTCTCTCGCTTCTCTAGAAGAGTGATACCTGATAGCAATATGTTTGCTCCTACCATGATACACGTTGTTTTTACTTAATTGTATCGCACTCTGATTATCGCAAAATACAGTAGTTGCGCTGTCGACAAGCTTCACAAAACCCATATATTCTAATAACCGTCTTAAATATATCGTTTTTTAGATGTATCCGATAAGGCTATGTATTCCGATTCTATCGTGAATAAAGCTACCGATTTTTGTTTTTTTGATTCCCAGCTAATCGGCCCATTCGCCAATATAAAAATATTTCCTGAACATGATTTTCTATCATCGATGTCGCCTGCCCAATCGGAATCTACATAAACGCGTAGCACATTATTTTGTTTACTATATGTAATACAATAGTCTGTCGTGCTCTTTAGATACCACAAAACTCGTTTCGCTAATTTCTAGTGTATTAAACCGGGATTTCCGCAAAAACGGCTGAGCGCGCTAACTGAAAAAGATAAATCTGGGCCTGTCGCGTTAGATAAGTATATAAGTCCACCAATGAGTTCTTTATATGGTACGTTCTTCATTTGAGTCCTCTCTGCTTCAGTACATGGACATTCTTCTTTGGAAAGTTTTACATTTGCCTGTAATGGGGTCGTAACAGGTTTAGCGTCTATTATACCAAATTTCTCAAAAGTAATTCGCATATATATTTGCGCTGCGATAGTTTTATGCTAATCCATCTCATACCTGTTAATCCATCTCTTTTTATATTAATCCTTAATATACTGCTCGCTGGACCTAAATCTTTCATTTGAAAGTGACTCATTAACATTTTCTTAATTCTAGTCAATTCTTTAATATCACGAAGCACGAGACGCTATAAGCAAATATCTACATAAATGACAATTATAACTTTATTCTCTTCCGCGGAATTAACATACATACACGGATTTATATCAGTCTTTCCCATACCTATACTTAATAAGAAATCGTTTAACCAAGCCCTATCTGCTTGTTTCAAACCATATAATGCTCTCCGTAGACGGCATACCTTATCCTTTTTATTTGGATTAACGAACAATTCGGGTTGCTTTATATAGACTTCTTCCGTGAGATCTTCTTGAACGTAGGCCGTGACAATGTCCATCTGATGAACATGCATTTTTTCTTCCTCTGCTGCTGCAAGTAAGGTTCTTATGGTATCGTATCTCGCTACAGGCGCAAATATTTTATTGTAGTCTATGCCTTCCTTCTGCTCACAGCCTCGAACGACTAATCTCGCCTTGTATTTATCTATAGAACCGTTTTGATTCTTCTTTATCTTAAAAACCCATTTGTTAGATAGTATCTTCTTGCCCGTTGGCCTTTCGACTAGTTCCCATGTTCCATTTTTCATTAGTGAATTATATTCTGCTTTCATTGCTTCTAGTCATAACTGTCTATCTGCCCGGCTTAGCATGTCTTCCACATTTGTCGGATCATGTTCGCCGATGGTATAATTCGCTGCATCTTGGAATAGTCGCCTTGGTCTACCAGGTTTGCCTGTTCTGATCTTCTTCGGCCTTCCACGTCCTCGGTTTACTTTGCTCTCGGTTCTCATCTTCCATTGATCCACTTGGTTCGTCATGTGGATCATCATCTTCATTGCTGATTCCCCTTGGAGTGTCGCATGGTTCTTCACGGTCCACGATTGCGATTGGAGTATCATATTCTTCCTTTTCTTCTATCAATTCTGTTTCCGTATCATCGTAGTTGTCAATGTTTTCTTCGTTTAAATTCATTGAAGCTTCAAAAAATTCAACAGCTTGATTGGAATCCGGCTGTGCATCTTCGAGAAAACGCACGTCACGGCTCTTGATAATTCTTTTCGAGCCTGGCTACCACAACCTGTAAGCTTTGGCTTTACTTGAATAGCCTACTATTATCATCGGTCTCCCTTTAGCCTCAAATTTCCTTCTATTCGTTCCTTTGATCAAGGATATTACCTTGCATCCAAAAGTACGCATGAAACCCATGTACGGTTTTCGATCGCTCCACATTTCCAACGGTGTTTTATTGTCCAATGCTTTGGTTGGACATCTATTCCTTATAAAATTGGCTGTATTTATTGCTTCTGCCCAGAGACTCATAGGCATCTTGGATTGTAGCAACATGCATCGTGTCATTTCTACTAATGTGCGATTGGTTCTCTCAGCCACGCCATTTTGCTGGAGAGTGTGGAGTGTGGGGTACTGTTAATTCGTGCTTGATACCCTCTGATTCCAATAATCCTGAAAATTCCTTTGAAGTATATTCCTTTGCGTTATCTGTGCGTAATATTTTAATGCCGTAACCACATTCTCTCTTGACTCGTAACATGAATTTTCTGAAAGCAGGCAAGACTTTTGAACAATTTTTCAACATAACAACTTCCGTATACCTTGTGTGATCATCAATAAAGGTAACGAAATATTTTGAGCCATCAACGGATGTGGTGCTTATTGATCCACAAATGTCTGAGTGAACCAAACCTAACTTATCTTTTGCTCTGTTCGCAATGACTTTCCATATGGAATTTGGCATATCTTACCTATATGGCAGACCTCGCAATTAAATTGAGCCTCATTTGGATTGAAGTCGATTCCGCTTACCACATGTCGTCATTTTTCAATTTCTTCAGATCGTTAAATTCAAGTGGCTAAATCTATTATGCCACCGTTGCAACTTCTTGGATGTACGATCTTCGGAGTTAAATGCGGTTTCTTCATTACCGCTATCGACTAAATATAGTTGTCCTCGACGCTTGGCTGTTAGTGCGACCGATCCATTCGAACGTTTGACTTACGCACTTTCCTTTCTGAAAATTACAGTGTAATTATTATCTGTCATTCTGGAGATACAGATAGTAAATTATTTCTGAATCTAGGCACTAAAATCGCATCACACAGTTTTACATTGTTTGACGTGTTTCTCAGTCTCATTTTCATTTTAATATCACCGGCACCTTCAGATCTAACACAGTGCTCTGCTGCTGTATATACTTTGCATGCTTTGTCTTTAGAAAATGTGCTGAATTTTTTGCGATCATTGCATATGTGTCTCGTTGCGCCACTATCTAAACACCGCATTGTACAGACTTCTTGGGTTCAGCGTTTAAAACTATGGCTTGCATCGCATCTTCTGCTTTACTATCTGGAACGAATGTCTTCTTGGCTCTACAGTCGATTGCCCGGTGGCCGACCTTGTCACACTTAAAGCAGCTTCCTTAAAACTTAATAATCTTCTGTTTCGCCTGATGTTCCTTTGAAGCCTGTCTTATGATTTCCCTTGCCTTTAACTATTAATGCATCATTTTGATTAGTATTATCATATTTGGAATTTCGTTCATTTAGTTTCGCTTCTTGTTTTATTAATTTTAGTTTTAAAGATTCAATATCCGGTACTTGATCACGCGATTCAATCGCCACACAAAAACTGTCGTATTTTGAAGATAACGAACTTAGCAACATTACCGATAATAACTCATTAGGAATCTTTATTGTCAAGAAATATTCAGGACGTTGTGGTGGCGCGTGGCGACATCTGTATGTCACATAGAGTAATATTAAGGGGGGGCCCTATTCGTCCTACTTCTTGTGCGCGTAGTACTTTGTGTGCGTGTAGGTGGGTCCTCCGCCTTACAGTCAGTGACTCTTGAGCGATCGTCTTGATGACACGCTAACAGACAATTAAGCCTCATATTGTTAACCTCATTCAAAATATAAACAGATCAACATTTATACCGACCTCTTCAAGCTGCTCGGTTTTCCGCGTAAAGAAATGAACGTATTGAGTCATAGATTGACTCGCATCCTTCTTTTTTTTGTATAATTGTTTGTAAAAGACGGCTTTCCTCACCGGCTCTTTTGATTCATGTATCTTTTCTAGTTCCAACTAGGCTTCGCTCGAAGTTTTTGCCTTCTTGATGTGTGTGAGCTGGTTCTTCGATGTGCTGAGCGTTATCAAACGCTTTTCCATCTTTCGTCTTCTATTCGATCTCGTTATGTTCAGTTAAAACTGTTTCGCTGACGAATCCCTATAAATCATTGACTATAAGGACACTTCTCATCTGAATCTTCCATAATTCATAATTCGTGTCTGTTAATTTTTCGATGTTGTACGTTGCGCTTGACGCGGACATTATTCCTGTCGCGATTCTTCACCTTTTACACTATATGCCTTTTATGCGTAATAGAAATATCCACCACGTCCCGATAACGAGCCTGGACCCATAATCTAATGGCAGGTTTACGCAGTTTAATGTATAACTTTATTTGGCAAGTGTACAAAGAAAACGAACGGAAAATGTAACGAACGCTCACACACATCAGAGAGAAAGAGACAAACAAAAGCAATCTACACTCGCATACATGACGGTAGCATTTTATCGCGTATTGATCCTAATGCTATGCATTCCAACAATAAAAAAAAATTATAAAAAGAATAATAAAATAATTAAAAAGATAATTTTTGCATTGTTTTTTTACAAAAAATTAAAGTTTGAGGAAATGACAAAAATTGCATATACAGGGTGTTTTCTAACATGTGAGATTTACTTCAGCAGTGAATAAGAGACACAAAAACAATGAAAATAGTTCTCATATATACATATGTTCTATCCCGGGAAAAAATGGAGGAGATCTGACCATGTCTGATTTGATAAAATGAGATACAATGAGACCTGAAATTCAAGTAAAGTCAGATCTGATTGGATACAATTTTATCTCGCCAGATCTGCATGGCCATATTTAATCACATGCAGCCAGATATGCTGAACTATAATCCGATCTCACCAGATCTGACCATTGCTGCCGTTCGATATTGAATCGCAGATCCAATCGGATCTCTTCTAATCGGACATTATTTGATTGCTTCAGATCTCCTGAAGTACGAGCAGACATTATGCCTCAGATCTTGTCGGATCTGAGCAGACCTAGCCAGACATGTCTTGATCTCACCAGATAAGACCAATCTTGGCTTACAAAGTTGTGTTGCTGATTCAATCAGATCTCTTCCGATCTTGCCGGATCTGAGCAGACCTAGTCAGACATATCTTGATCTCACCAGATAAGTCCAATCTTGGCTTACAAAGTTGTGTTGCTGATCCAATCAGATCTCTTCCGATCTTGCCGGATCTGAGCAGATCTCGCTAGTATAGAACTTATAAAAATTTCGTTCTCAAATTGTCTATTATTAATTTTTATACCCAATGTTGGACATTATATCAAATATAATATTAACTCTATAAAGGGAAAGCTTTTAAATATTATAATATTAAATATTATAATATTAACTAATAATTATAATATTAACTCTATAAAGGGAAAGCTTTTAAATGATTTTTGGTCAAAAAATCAATTAATTTTTATATTAAAAACAATTTTATCAATTTTGAAGCATTAACATATATAATAAATATAGTCTCTTCCAATTTAATAATAATTGTTAATTTCGACACCATATTTAGAATTTATTATAAATATTCCATTAAAAAAGTACCGTGCAAAATTAATTAATAATAGGTAAATATAAAAGATTAATGTGTATATATATATATAAAACATAAATCTTTTAAATTATTTTGCAAACATACCTTATAATTTAAACTAATAAAATAATATAATCACATATAAACTTATATAGTCATATAAGATTATATATGATCAGATCATAATGCTGCATCTCAAAGTATCCAATAGATGGCATCCGACGGAATCTGATTCTCGTATTTAAAATTTGATGAACAGTGGTATAAGAACGGTATCAGACACGGCAGTGTCGTGCTAAGTTGCGCCAAGTTATGTAAATCGTGGAACGGCACAACTTTTGTATCGTGGAGTCCACTTTTATAATAATAAAGTGGCACATTTAAAAAATAACATTTGAAAACAATTTTCTGCAGTGGATGGACACCGGATCGGATCAGATTTACTCATGTCTGATTGGATCTGAGCAGATATAATAGATTATTCTCGTTACATATCTGACTCTATCCTCTAGGATCGGATCAGATCTACTCATGTCTGATTGGATCTGATCAGATAGGGCCAATATTTTGATCAAACCAGATCTGAGTGGATTGGATCTGATGAGATCTGCTCAAATCTGTTCAGATCTCTTCCATTTTTTCCCTTGACCTTGTTTCAGAATTATAACCATTTTTGTGCTCCAGTAATTTACTTACCTTTATAGGAGGTGCTTGAAATGGCATCCTTCAGTGTATGCAAACTTGCATCATATCAAAGAATTTTTCAATCTTTCAAAAATTCAACGCATTTCATACGCACAGCAAATTAGTGAACAATCATAAAATTCCAAATGGTATGATAAGTTATTTTTATACATACAGAATGTCTAATAATAGGTGTAACACTCGCCGTTGGTAGGTAGAGCGAATCAAATTGAATAGAAAAGTCTTGTTTTGCGATTATGGCAATAAATAAATAAAAAATAAATTTAAAAATATCTGCGAATCAGTGTGCGTCGCGTGATTCGGTTAGAAGAGACAGCCCGGTGTTTGCGCGGAGGCCTAATAACGTCATGCGTAGCCATCGCTTCCCATATAGTACAAAATGTTTTCAAAAAATATTTCTGAATATTTCTATAAAAATATTGCAAGAAATATTTTAAAATGGCTTTAGGAATATTTTAAAATAGTTAAAAAACCTTTTGTGGTAACATTTTTAAAAATATTTTAAGAAAAATTTTTTAAAAATATTTATAAAAATGTTTTTCTTTATCACCTAGACAATATTTTCTTAAATATTTGAAATATATTTTTGAAATATTAATTTAAATCTACATATTTATTGTTTTATAATCTCGTTCCAAGATATCTAAAAATATTTTTTTTATTATTGGTACTATAATCTTTTTTTCAAATATTTTTGAAATGTTACAAAATATTCTTAATTAAAAAAGATGCATGTTAACGCATTTTTCCGTGCTAGTTCGGAACGACGCCGCTAGGCGGCGCATAATGGTAAGACTAACTCGTAAGTAAATTTTAGTTGAGGGCTAATATAAGCAGGTCTCTGGCGAAGCAAAATCATGACATTTGCGAGGTATATATTTCAAATATCAAGATGTATACTTTTCAGATATTAAAAAAATCTTTCCAATGTGAAACAATTATTGCTGATTGGATTAACCCATTAGCACGCGGGGTGTCAAACACCCTAAAACGAATTTCGTCAAGTTTAGGCATCTTACAGTAAAATTGATTATCCCTGACTTAAACATAAAATAAAAATAAGTTTTATAAAAATCAAGATTTTAATTCAGAAAAAAGGAACACAGGCGATCATGAAAATAAATACCTTTTTTAAATACCCACTACAATAATAATTTTTTTCGTAAAGTACTTTATCTCAAAAACATTGTGTTAAATTTTTATCAAAAAATATTTATTTTTGACTGAGATATGATTTTTTTAGCAAAACAAGCTATTTTTTACAACAAATTTTTTTAAAGCCTCAAAACTAAAAAATTTATAGTTGAGGCTAATGGGTATCATTTTCCAGTGTTTAATGTATGTACTTGATTTTTTTCAAGCCTATTGGAGTCTCCATTTCGCCGTACCCAACGTTCAAAGTGTGTGGGGTGTACAACACCCCGTGTGCAGATAACGTTCGATCGCGGACGTCTGCTAGTTAAGGGTTAAACATATTTTATTTTACAAAGTAATATTTCTAAAAGATTTTACAAATATTATTGAATATGTTTATTTGCAATCTTAAAATAATATTTTTTAAAATATTCTTCTAACATGATATGGCGGACATAAAAACATTCTAAAAATATTTTTGTGAATTATTTCAATCTTTCTAAAAAATATGTTGTGCTGTATGGGAGCGCATTTTTCCGTGCTAGTTCGCAACAACGCCGCTAGGCGGCGCATAATGGTAAGACTAACTCGTAAGTAAATTTTAGTTGTTAATGTGGGGCTAATATCTTAAAACATATCCCATACAGCACAAAATATTTTAAAAATATTTTTAAAATGTTTCTATGTTCGCCAGATCATGTCAGAAAAATTTTTTCAAGAATATTTTTAAAAGATTTTAAATAAACATGTTGTATAATATTTGTAAAATCTTTTAAGCCTGATCTACAATGTGCTCTTTGCTTCCTGTTTTTTGCTCTTAACCTGTTTGCGACTATCCCGTATTTCGCAATTGCGTCGCGTAACGCGATGTTTTTTGTTCTTTGTCGCCTAAGATAAAAATTGACGAACTTCAGAAGAGACAAGAAACATCATGTTACGCGACGGAATTGCGAAATACGAGATAGTCGCAAAGAGGTTAAGAGCAAAAAACAGAAAGCAAAGAGCACATTGTAGATCAGCCTTTAGAAATATTGCTTCCAAACATGAAATATGTTTAACCCAATTAGCAATAATTTTTTCACGTTAAACATATTTTTTTAATATTTGAAAAATATACATCTTCACATTTTACTTTGGAAAATATTATTTTATATATTTATATTCTATATCATCGCACAGCAGTGTTGGGTGAGCTTTACGTTGTATTGCTGACAAAGATATGTCTTACGAATGAATGAATGTCATGATTTTGCTTCGCCGGAGGCCTACTTATATTAGCCCCCAACAGAAATTTACTTACAAGTTAGTCTTATCGTTATGCGTCGCCTAGCGGCATCGTTACAAACTAGCATCTTTCTTAATTAAGAATATTTCATAAAATTTCACAAATATTTGAAAAAAGATTATAAATAAGTCAATAATTAAAATATTTTTTAAATATTTTGGACCGAGATTATAAAACAATAAATATGTAGATTTGAATTAATATTTCAAAAATATATTTCAAATATTTAAGAAAATATTATCTGGGTAATAAAAAAGAACATTTTTATAAATATTTAAAAAAAATTTTTTAAATATTCTTAAAAATGTTACCACAAAAGGTTTCTAAACCTTTTTTAAAATATTCCTAAAATTATTTTAAAATGTTTCTTGCAATATTTCTGAAATATTTTTTGAAAACATTTTGTGCTGTATTGTGATGGGATATAACTGGAAGAGGCATTGCCTATACCTCCCGTGGAACGAGCCGTGTCCAACATCGTGCGAGAGAGAGAGGTAGTGGATCCTAATTGCCCGCAATGCGCATGCGCCATGTATCGTCTGCTATATGGTTATCGATATCTGCGCATGCGCATTGCGGAGGATCCACTACCTTTCTCTCTCGCACAATGTTGCAAAACTAGAATTGACCGAATGCTGTAGTACATTCGCGTTTTAACTGAAATAATTAAGTTAAAACTAGAATTAACTGACCGCTTTAGTAAATTTGCTCTTAGTGAATTCGCGCTCTAACGTGTCACCGGCGCGCTTGTCATTTGTCTAATACGTGCAGTCGTGCAAGTCAGTACAGTTGTGGACGGTGCTGATCGTCCACAACGCGATGTGTGCATCTGAGAAACGTCCACGACGCGTTGTGGACGGTGCTGATCATCCACGACGCGATGTGTGCATTTGAGAAACGTCCACGACGCGTTCTGCATAACTTGCATGTACTTTCAGTTATAAAGCGAGGTCCACGCTGCCTACCGGCGGAGGTGGGTGCGGGAGGGGGGCCGAAGGCCCCCCTTGCACCCCACGCGCGCGCGCGCGCGCGCGTGTGTGTGTGTGTGTGTGTGTGTGTGTGTGTGTGTGTGTGAGTGACGCCTTTTAAAAGTATTTAAGTGTTTAAAGCGCGTCAACTAATCTATGTAAGTTAGTGACGCGCTTTAAACAGTTAAATACTTTTAAAGCGCGTCACTAACCTACATGGGTTAGTTGACGCGCTTTAAACACTTAAATACTTTTAAAGCGCGTCACTCACACACACATACACACACACACACACGCGCGCGCGCGCGCGGGGTGCAAGGGAGGGCCTTCGGCCCCCCTCACGCACCCACCTCCGCCGGTAGGCAGCGTGGACCTCGCTTTATAACTTAAAGTACATGCAAGTTATGCAGAACGCGTCATGGACGTTTCTCAAATGCACACATCGCGTTGTGGATGTTTTTTTCGCTCACTGAGCGATTTCGGTGTTTGGGCGTAACACATGTATGTGTAGCATTGCCGATTAAGAGATTTCGCGTTTTGACTGTAAGAGAAACACGTTAGACCGCGAATTTACTAAAGCAGTCGGTTAATTCTAGTTTTAACTAAATTTTTTCAGTTAGAACGCGAATATACTAAAGCACTCGGTCAATTCTAGTTTTGACTAAATTATTTCAGTTAAAACGCGAATTGCCAAGCTGGCTTAGTTAAAACTAGAATTTACCAGTAAATTCGGGTTTTGACGGATTTCGGGTTTTAACTGTAACATATATATATATACAATACAATACATAACTTGAGAGCTCATTTAACATAAGAATTTCGAAATAGCTTGAAATAGACATAAGCTTGGTAACACCTCGTTTATGTAGTGACGTAGTCACGTGATCAGTCACCCTTTTTATGTACTTTGCATCGCGATGTTACGCGTTGCTTGATATTAAAATTGAGGAAGCTTTTTTGAAAATAATATGAGAGCTACGTTCTTTTTTTAAATTCAGCTAAGCAATCGACATCATTAATATAAGTTTATCTCCAAAAATGCAATAAAATAAAACAGAAAATGCAAAACCTTTTATTTTTTTAAGAGCAAATAAAGCAAGCATTTTTCTAAAAATAATTGTGCAGATTAAAGCAATTATCACAGATTTTTACCTCCAGAGCAAAAGCACGATTTCAAGTTCCATCTGTTTGGCAATGAGTTGCAATTCAAGAGGCGCCGGCGGTGCGACGTTATCATCACCGGAAAGATTGGCCAGACGAAGAACCAGAAGTACTCGATGTGTGTCGTTACCCCAACTGGCATCTTTATCCCGTTGACTCCATAACCACGTGGCCGCTCGCTCGAGAATGGTTTCCGCTTCGGCGTCGGCCAACGTTACCTCAGAATTGCTCGCTGATGATCGACAGTTTTCTCGTTACAATCAATCCAAAGATATTATATGTTACAACATATGTGGAAGGCATATGTTATTACAAATAATCTTTTAAATTTTTATTTCAGTAAGTATTGTTTAGATTGAAGAAATATTTATTATAAAACAAAATATTTATAAATACTAAATAAAATATTTTTTAAAATTCCTCTTTTTATTTATTCATTGGTCAAGTGTTGTTTAATAGAGTTTGTCTTGTCGAATTATTTCTTTTATTAATCTTATATACATATAAATAGAAATACCTACCTTCTGCACGAGAGAAAACACATAACCATCCTAGAAGAAAGATCACAGCAGCCATGTTTGCTCTGCCCCACATGATATTCGGACGAGTCTCACAAATTCCACTTATACTACTGTAAGTCAAATCACAACCGTAATCGTGAAACACATTTTAAAAAAACACAATTTAAAAGATGTGATATAAATCTTGTCAACTTTGTACGTATATTTACAATTATTTAGAAATAATTAATAATTTCTCTAGAAGTATATATTATGTAATAATTTCTCAATTTCTTGTATTTGTAGAAAACTTTGCATTCTGCATAAATGCAATACTCAAAAGCGTGGTTACCCACACAGCAAAATATATCACCAAGATATCTAGAAGATATCTGAATGACGGAATATTTGATAGCGTAAGATATCATGAGAATATCTCAGAGACATCTCCAAGATTATAAAATGCCATGATAATTTTATCTTAAATATGATATCTGATTCTGCATATATATCGGATATCTATGCCTCATTTAAAAGCAGATATAGTCCAGTCAAATTAGACAAAAAAAAGGCTTTTGCTCGGAAGTGAAGCGGTATTTATGAAACCTTTTTAGGGTTGTTGGGGGGATGTAGAAGAGCTTTTTTCTGAGTTGTCGGGTTAATCGGACCGATGGGTTTTTAAGGGGGGGAGGGGGAATGAAAAATTTTGTTTTTTTGCAATAACTCGGCGAATTTTGACCGTACATGATTGATTAACCTCTCATTTTGTAGCTCTTTTAAAGCCCTACAATTCATTTCGTGAAGACCCTAACTTAAAATCAATATTTGTCGAGTTCTAGCCGGTGAAAGTGGGAAAAAATGTATTTTGTCGCGGTTTTTTGCGTTTATCTCGTTTCCATTAATAGATAGAAATGTGCCGCCACTGACAAAGTTGTAGGGCTTGAAGAGACCTACAAAACGAGAGGTCAGTCGTTCAGATTCGTTAAAAATTGAGCCCAGGGAAGCCTCTGGAAGTCGCGCTTTTAACGCGTGGCCGATCGTCGCCGCGGCGACGATCGGCCACGCGACTGTGCGTGTCGAGTCGAGTGCGCTCGGGACTCGGCGCGTATTTCGCTTATCTCTCTTTTTGAGTATAAAGTTAATGAAAAATTGTAACATGAGCGAGTGTTTTATATGCAACGAGCCGTTAGGCGGCGATAACGTGTACGAAGTTAAAGCGAGAGGTGTGCAAACTCTGAAACGGGAAATTGTAGAAAGAAAAAACGAAGAACATCGGCGTTTGTTGGAAAACGCGCAAAACATTATTGTTCACAGAAGTTGCTACAAGCGTTACACCGATTTGAGGCAACCTCTTACGAATAATGTGAAAACTGATTTTGGCGAAATTGGTGAGCAAACCAACGAACAACCAACGACCGAGCCTGATTTCGATATCGCAAAGCAGATGAACAACATCACGAGACAACATCACGAGCGTCTTCGACGATGTGATAGACGGCAACGATTCAGACGAAGACGACGGTCCAACGTTACATTACATGGGCGAAGAGGACAAAGCTGACAACGAGAACGATGAACTTCCTATTGATACATCAAACACAGAACCTTCACCAAAGCGCTTGAAAATTCATACCGTTTAATTTTATTGATAGCTTTTTTCATTATCTTTTTCATGTCTTTTATTTCACAATAAATGTATCATTTCATGATATTAAATAGAATTTAAACGCAAAAAACCGCAACAAAATACATTTTTTGTCGAGCGCACTCGACTCGACACGCACCGTTGCGTGGCCGATCGTCGCCGCGGCGGCGCGCCGCCGCCGGCGACGATCGGCCACGCGTTAAAAGCGCGACTTCCAGAGGCTTCCCTGGGCTCAATTTTTAACGAATCTGAACGACTGACCTCTCGTTTTGTAGGTCTCTTCAAGCCCTACAACTTTGTCAGTGGCAGCACATTTCTATCTATTAATGGAAACGAGATAAACGCAAAAAAACCGCGACAAAATACATTTTTTCCCACTTTCACCGGCTAGAACTCGACAAATATTGATTTTAAGTTAGGGTCTTCACGAAATGAATTGTAGGGCTTTAAAAGAGCTACAAAATGAGAGGTTAATCAATCATGTACGGTCAAAATTCGCCGAGTTATTGCGAAAAAACGAAATTTTTCATTCCCCCTCCCTCCCTTAAAAACCCATCGGTCCGATTAACCCGACAACTCAGAAATAAGCTCTTCTACATCCCCCCAACAACCCTAAAAAGGTTTCATAAATACCGCTTCACTTCCGAGCTCAAATGTCTAATTTGACTGGACTAATATGTTATATACAACCCAAACAGCAAGAAGAAAAGAATTCTTTTTAAAATCTCTATTTATGAAATTAATTGTTCTTCCGTATTTATTCTCTGTTCTAAAATAATGCTTAAGAGTTCAAAAGAAAATCATTTTTATGTCATCAATTCTGAGTCTTTCTTCAAATATAAAAAAAGTTCTTTTTATAAGAATTCGTAATAAATTCAAAATTATACTTTGATACTATTCCAATATTTTGCATTTTGCCATCTCTGCACTGTATGATATCTCGGAGGTATCACGAAAAATATTAGAGCCAAGTGTCTCACAGGTTCGCCTTTTATCCTAGTGCGTAAGGATTTTTGCTTATGAGAAGATACTGGAGCATGTAGCCGCGTCGCGGCAGCGCATGTTACTAGCGCTCGCCCGAGCGAAAATTTTCTGAGTCCCCTCACGACATGTTGGTTTCGTGCCGCGGTCGTTATCTCCGGCGCAGTCCCAGCAAAAGTTTTCTAAGTGCCCTTGCGGCAAGTTGCTTTTGCGCCGCGGTCGTTACCTCCGGCGCAGTCCCAGCAAAAGTTTTCTAAGTGCCCTTGCGGCGAGTTGCTTTCGCGCCGCGGTCGTTACCTCCGGCGCCGCCCGAGTGAAAATTTTCTAAGTACCCTCGCGGCGTCTGGCTTTCGCCGGGACAAATCGGTACGATGTCCAAGTCTTCTCGGATTGTTTTATTGGCTACGAATAAACTTGAGTTGATCTTTATAAAATATAAGAGCTAACTCGACCATATATATAAATAAATCGACCATATATTTGAATGCAAATGTTGCAGAGGTGTCTTTTTCAAAGATATAATGTGATATCGAGTAATGACGTTTTGCAGATATTCTGTGAATATCTGAAAATAAGATATCTCAGATTTGACTAAAAATTGTAGGCATAAAGATATTTGGCTATATCTCAGATATATTTTGCTGTGTGGGTAGCTTTGAATAAGGATGTATTTGAGATATCTAAAATCTTGAAATTTGCAGTCTTCCACTGCCCAACAAAAAAATTGGCAAACATAATCATTAATACCATTTCAAAGTACAGACTTTGACCTTTCAAATCCGGGAAGAAAAAATATATAATCATACATAATTATATATAAATAATCATATATAATTATATATGAAAATTGGCACGATATAATTTTATCTGATTATATATATAAATATATAATTCTACAAATTTTTATATAATTTTATATAATTATATATAACTTTATATTAAGATTTACTTTCAAAGGATTATATATTATTATATAAAATTATATATAATTTTATGTAATAATATATAATGAATAAATAAAAAGTGAAATAATTTATTTCATATATTATAACTTGGCACTGCTTGACGTGAGACAGTGCCGTGTGTCTCTTGATACCGTTTTTATACCACTGTTCGTCAAATTTTAAATACGAGAAACGAATCCTGTCGAATGCCATCTATTGGGATAATCCGAATTCAAAGTTTATATATAATTATATATAATTATATATAATCATATATAATCTACATGGATTCTTATATAATTTGCATATGTACATTATTTCTATATCTTTGACAGATAAAATTATATATAGTTATATATAATTATATAAATTTATATATTTTAGGATTTACTTAATTTAAAAAAATTCTAATTCATTTCTATATAAATATATTAATATATATAATTATATAAAATTATATATAATTTTATGTGAGGAATCAGATATAATTTTATATAATTATATAAAAACATATATATTTTATATAATTATATATTTTAAAATATATTTATATACTATTATATATAAATATATATAAATATATTATATACTTATATATAATTATATAAAATTTTATATAATTTTATATAAGAATCTAGATATAATTATATTAAATTATATAAAAGAATACATATTTATATATAATTATGCCCAGTTGTCTCGTCCGGATGGAATAATTATGTAGTCGTGCTCCTGCACGCTTCCAGACAACAGCATTATTCAAAGAATTGCCCCAAAGTAAAAAGCGCGCGCGTGCTCGTCAGCGCCCCCCGCACGGTTCGCGCTTCTAGGTGCCGCGCGCGCCCTCGCTCTCTATTGTGTTCTGTTCGTTTGTCTAGACAACACGCACTTTTCCGTTTTTTAGGATTTTCTTCGTTTAGGATGCCGAAACATAGAGACAGGAAAGATAGCTCTCCCTCGAGACGCTCGAAAGGCAACAAAGCTCATCGTAAGCATCGCTCGCGAGTCTATTCGCCCGTGAGACGATCTCGAGATCTCTCGCGACATAGAGGAAGGTCACGTAGCTTTTCTGCGGACACCACGCGGACATCGAGGGATTCATCCGTTCGAGGCTCTCTTTCCAGAGACAGCTGCTTTCATATTCTTGAGCAGGTCCGTAAGCTTATCGCCGACCGAGCCGACGTGCCTAACCTCCAAGATCCTGCCCCCGAGGTTAGATCGCACGCAACGGATATTGCGCCCGTAAACGAGGCATTATCGGTCTCTCAGACCATAGCTCCTGCCTTAGAGCAATCAGCAAGCACTGAAGAACAGACGGTCGCACAAACCGACCGGGGCGTTGTACCAGGTATGTCCTCTTGTCGACCCACACTCTTTTCATTTATAGTGTGGCAAAGAGTGGGCATAACCGACTGTTTTCTTCTGTTTTGCTTTTTCTGTCTAGAGGCACCAGCGCCCACTAATGTTGGCGACGCTCTCTCTACAACTCCTGGCAATGTATCTTTTGCGGATCCTCCTTCCGCGGTCATTCCGGATTCTCAGGACACGGAGATCTTGTCAGAGTCAGATGCCCTAGCCAGAGATTTATTTGGAGGAGATCAGGCACCGTCCACCTCGTCTGCCTGGAACCCGATCATCCTGAATTCGATTCAGACTAAAGCCCGCGTCGGCCTAAAGGACGATATACGTACCAGCCTTCTTGCCAAATACGAAACAAAGGCGGACCTCGCGGCATTGGCTCCACCAAAACTCAACAAGGAATTACGCTCTGCCTTAACTCCGTCAGTTCTCAAACGTGACGAATATCAATCGCTCTCACAGGCTCAAGTAGGTGCCTGCCTCAACGCACTCGGTTCCGGCATGTCAATCCTGCTAAAGTCGGAAATTCGGCACAAGCTTAAGGACGACGCACGATCGGCCCTATCATTTCTCTCAGAGGGCATACATTTACTATCAGACCATCACTTTCGCCTCTCCCTAGCTAGAAGAGCGTTTACCAAGCTTTCTTTTAATATCATAGGGAAAAATGCCGCGAAGACGGCACCCATTGACGAATTCTTGTTTGGTCAAAACTTCGCGGAGACTCTTAAAGCAGCACAGGCATGTGAAAAAGCAGGACGCGACGTTTCTAAATCATCAGCCCTGGTGGGTAAGAAGACTTTGCAACCTGTCCGTCAGCAGGCGCCGCAGCGCCGTTTTCAGCCTCCTACGCATAAATCGCAGCCTCCGGGAAACCGGAAAGCTTCTGTTCGTCCAGCAACGGCTCGCCAAACAGGAGCCCCTTACACCAGGAGCCGTCACCATCGCTCTCGCTCTCACTCTCACTCTCGGTCCCGGCCACGATACCATCGATAGATACTGTAAGTACCGCCGGGCGCCTCCACAACTTTTCGTCACAATGGGCGGATATTACTACCGACCAATTAGTATTGGAGGCGGTACAGAGTTACCGCATCCTTTTTACTTTTTTACCTCCACCGAGAGCAACTTTGAAAGAGATGGAATTTTCGCAGGTCACTGCTAAATTCTGTAATTTAGAAATTCAACGCCTTCGGCATAAAGGAGCCATTGAAGCGGTCGCACCCTGCGCAAAACAATTTTTATCCCCGTTCTTTCTTATAGATAAATCATCAGGTGGCAAGCGCTTTATATTAAACCTACGTGAATTAAATACGTATATCGATCCGCTACATTTTAAGTTGGAAGACTGGCGGACAGTTATTCGCCTCATGCTACCGAGATCGCTAATGGCTACGTTAGATCTGGAAGACGCTTATCTGCTGGTTCCAATAGACAAAAATCATAGAAAATACTTGCGTTTCCAGTGGCGTGGAGTAACTTACGAATTTACCGCATTACCATTTGGCCTTTCGATAGCCCCATACATATTCACCAAAATCCTTCGACCTGTCGTATCTTACCTTCGCGAGAGAGGTTTCCAATCTATCGTTTACCTGGATGATTTTCTTTTGCTCGGCTCATCCATAGAGGAATGCCGAGCCAACGTTACCGCGACTATTAACCTCCTGCTGTCATTAGGCTTCAGGATAAATTATTCCAAGTCCTGTTTAGAACCATCGTATACCCGTAAATTCTTAAGATTTATTTTTAATTCTACCGAGCAATCGATTTCGATTCCTCCTCACCGTCGGGAGAAATTATTACAAGTAACAAAAAATATGGCTCACAAATCAAGATGTTCTATTAAAGAACTCGCTAGCCTGATCGGATCGCTCATTTCGGTATGCCCAGTGGTTCAATATGGACTCCTATATACAAAATGTTTGGAACGAGAAAAATTCTTGGCTCTCAATAAGAGCAACGATAATTATTCAGCAACTATGGAGATTCCATCATATCTCCAATCAGATTTTGCATGGTGGATCAATATATTCTCAAATCCCAATCAATCTAATCAGATTCGTTCGGGCAGATTTATCAGAGAAATTTTTTCAGATTTTTTTTTGAACGGTTGGGGAGCTTCGTGCGGCGAGCTGCGTACACACGGCTGGTGGTCGGCAGAAGATAGAGCTCTTCACATTAACGCACTCGAACTTAAAGCAGCCTTTTACGCCCTGCGCTGTTTCGCAGCGGACCTCTGCGATTGTGACATCCTGCTTCGTATTGACAACACAACCGCTTTAGCTTACGTCAATAAGTTTGGTTCTATCCAATTTCCACATCTTACCGAAATTTCAAGACAAATTTGGCGGTGGTGCGAAGATCGAAATATCTTCATTTTTGCCTCGTATATTTCCTCTATTGAGAACTCCATCACCGACGCTGAATCTCGAATCGCAGATCCCGATACCGAGTGGTCCCTATCCAACTATAATTTTCAGCGAGTAGCCAGAATCTTTGGTCCATTCGATGTAGACCTCTTCGCGTCTCTTCTCAATACCAAGTGCGATTCCTACGTTTCATGGTTCACAGATCCAGGATCTTTAGCAGTAGATGCGTTTACCCTCTCATGGGAGGGACTGAATTTTTATGCTTTTCTACCCTTTATTTTGTTATCACGCGTATTGAGAAAGATAGTAGACGAGGGCGCAAGGGGAACTTTGGTGGTGCCCTGGTGGCCTTCTCAAGCATGGTTTCCGTTGTTCCAACGTCTCTTAATATCTAAACCATTAATTCTTCCCCCCAGTTACTCTCTGCTTTCTTCACCTTTCAGGAATCATCATCCAGCGTGGAAAACTCTTTCCCTGGTGGCCGGGAAGTTATCAGGGAATCTTTCAGGGCCCGTCTAATACCATCAGTAGCTATACCAACAATGCTAGCTTCCTTGTCAGAAGCAACTATCAAGCAATACTCTCGCCCTCTTCACCTTTGGTGGAACTTTTGTCACCGCCGTCAGCTATCTCTATACTCTCCAACGGTCCCTCAGATGATATAATTTCTAGCTCAAGAACTCAACCCTACCGGCTCTTATTCGAGCCTAAATACGATGAGGTCGGCTATGTCGCTAATTTCTCAGAACGAAATCGGTCAACATCCGGCGGTTAAACGCTTTTGCAAAGGCGTTGCAGCGCGCAATCCGCCGCAACCTCGTTATGACTACGTTTGGGATCCGGCTCCGGTAATCGTGAAATTAGCTTCTATTTACCCATACGATTCATGTACTTTGAATGTCATTACCAAGAAACTGATTCTGCTTCTTGCTCTCGCCACGGGCCAGCGCGCACAAACACTCGCTTCCCTTAGAATATCTCAGATCTCGATTAATGACAAAATGATAATACGGATTCCTGACCGAATCAAAACCTCAGCACCGGGCCGCGCTCAACCCCTTTTCTATTTTTCGCGTTTCCAGGATCGCGAGAATCTCATCTGTATCGTTCGCCTAACAGAATATTACACAGATAAAACCAAAGATCTACGGCCATCGGCATGCGATTTCCTTTTTATTTCTCTTACTAAATCATACAAAGCTATTACGGCTCAAACGGTAAGCCGTTCGATTCGACAGAGCTTAGACAATTGCGGAATAAATACTAATATTTTCTCAGGTCACAGTACCCGTCACGCGTCAACGTCAAAAGCTGCAAAAAAGGGAGTTTTGCTCGACTCGATTAAGCGTGCGGCAGGCTAGACCGGTGAGTCCCGCGTTTTTGCAAACTTTTACAATAGGCCTATCATTAATCCAGAGGATTTCAGTGACGCAATTCTTTTACCATAAAGGTTTCAAGTATATCCTCTTAAGCATATTCCAAGTATAATGGAAAAAAAAAAAAAAAAAAAACAGTTGTTTCGTACGGTATCCTAATGCAATTGCTTATATAATTATGCATTGCCCATCTTATGTCATCAACACTAGTTTGTGATTAATATTATTTTTATAATACAGTATTTGGATAACAAATCGCGACTGTTTTTTGAACAGCTACATAATTATTCCATCCGGACGAGACAACTGGGCATAATTGTTAGATTGAACGAACTTACCTGTGAAGTTCGATCCTAATTATGCCCTGTGTCTCGTCCGGATGGACGCCCACCCTTGTCATTTTTCTCCTCTCCCTAATATATCGCGATTTGTCTTCTTTGAACTTATGAAGAGCGAGGGCGCGCGCGGCACCTAGAAGCGCGAACCGTGCGGGGGGCGCTGACGAGCACGCGCGCGCTTTTTACTTTGGGGCAATTCTTTGAATGCTGTTGTCTGGAAGCGTGCAGGAGCACGACTACATAATTATTCCACCCGGACGAGACACAGGGTATAATTAGAATCGAACTTCACAGGTAAGTTCGTTCAATCTAACAATTATACATAATTTTATATGTTTATATATAGTTATATATAATTTTTTTTCCCGGGAATGGAAAAAAAACTTTGGCCTACGCCGATTATTTAGCGAGATATCGCAATTTAAAGTAACTCCTATTTTTTTATGATTTCATCACAATACCGCCGGCCGCGGCATTTCCGTAACCCGATGTGCACTACGAGGAGGTTGCTCGGTCGGATTTTGCACATCATGTAGATATGTGTATGTGTATGAAGTGTACATGTATAAATTTTCTTTTAGTAAGAAGTATTGCCACTTCTTCACCGTATCACCTCGCGCAATCTTGATCTCATATTAATTAATGCATTTATTTTTAAATTTAATTGAAGAGGCACTGCGTGGCCTCAACTCAAATTTGGAATAAAATTTCTCAATCTGATGTAAAAAAATGCATTAATATGAGATCAAGATTGCGCGAGGTGATACGGCGTAGAAGTGGCAACACTTCTTACTAAAAAAATCATGTACACACATACACATGTACACTCCATATACATACACATACCTATATGATGTGTAAAATCCGACCAAGTAGTCCAGTCAAAATACGATTAGATCTAGAAAAAATTGCAACACAAGGTTTTATTACGTCATTGTGTTCAGAAAAATATACTGAATAACATATCCAAATTCCGTCATTTTCCGCTATCCCTAAGTAGGTTTTTTATTAACAATTTATAAACAAATTCGTTTTTCTCCACAAATACGATAAATTTCGAAATTTCTGTAGAGATCAAAGTTGTAGAGCAGACAAATATCTAATCAATATCTAATCTAATAATATAATTAAAGTTTTTTTTTATTTAAAACGGCAAAGCCCGTACTTTGAGATGGTATTAATGATTATGTTTGCCAATTTTTTTGTTAGTCGGTGGAAGACCGCAAATTTGAAGATTTTGGATATCTTAAATACGTCCTTATATATTTAAAGCTGAACACGCTTTTGAGTATTAAACTGAGTGAAAATAGAACAAAAGCACTTTATAGTAGAAAGTTTGTCCTGTAAAACCCTTTAAAAAAATTTATTTTACGTTAATTATTCGCTAAGTAATCACAGTTTAAAAGTCCCGTGAAAAAAGATTATATATAATTATATATAAATATATATGAAAAACAATTAAGGTAATTTAAATCGACCGTGACTGGCAATATATAACGTCTTTTCGATATGAACATTGAAAAACTGTGAGCCAACTTGGTTTGTCTAGAATCTACACTAAGAATCGGTGCTCCATCTTATAGTTGTTATTGCGATAAATGTTACCACAGCCCCAGTGGTCAAATTGGCACGACACCCGCACGGTATACGGGAGGTTCCAGGTTCAAACCCTGGCTGGGGTAATATTTTTCGCAATAAAAAACTATTTAATTTAGAAATTACATTAACTGACCAAAACCCATGGTTGAAATTAATAATGTCTCGATGATTGATCCGAAAAAGTGCTGTGTGAATCCGACAAACCAAGTTGGCTCACAGTTTTTCAATGTTCATATCGAAAAGACGTTATATATTGCCAGTCACGGTCGATTTAAATTACTTTAATTGTTATTCTATATACTGGCGAAAGAAATTTATTATTCTGTTTAAATATATATGATTATATGTGATTATATATGAAATTTGGTACTTTATATATAAAATTATATATGAGTCCATACAGGAAAAAGTCTGGAACCGGTGAAATATCTCGAAAACAAGACATTTTAGGAAAAAATGTTTTATACATAAGTTGTAGGGTTTCAACAAATGCATCAAACGGTGGTACTTATTTGACCTTGAGCGTAAGTATGAAGGAGCTTTCAAAGTTTAAAATTTTAAATAGAAACCCCCATTTTTTATTTAATATTCTTATAGCTGACATCGAGAGCTTTTCAAAACACTATTAATAAACTTCTTTCGGTTGAGTACTTTTTGAGATATGAGTTGATAAAGTTCAAGTACCGCCGGCATTAGCATTAGCCAAGGTGTACCGCGTGGAGGTTGCACGATCGGATTTACACCTCATTGTGTGTGTGTGTGTGCGTGTGTGCGTGCGTGCGTGCTGAGTGTGTGTGTGTGTGTGTGTGTGTGTGTGTGTGTGTGTGTGTGTCCATTTAATAAGTCCATTTAATAGGTCATCGATGGAAATCTTAATTCTGTAAGATACGAGGAAATGCTAATTGAACAAATTAAGGTAGACCGGGGCACGTTGTCACACGGGGCGCGTTATCACATCGGCTTTATTTAAAAAACTAATAACCAGAGAGCACAGTACCCATCATTCCCAAAACGTGTTAGTGTATGCCCATCTTTGGTGTGTTTACAGTGTTGAGATTGCTCCAGCCGTGTTGACGTAAAATCAACTTAAAAGTTTTTTGCAACCGTAAGTAAAATTTTATTGTCTAATATTCAACGTACTGGACATGAAGCTCATGTTTTTTCAGACTAGACTTTTATATTATCTTAAAGTATGTACTTTTACCTACCGCGTGCAATACCTAACCTTATGAATATCTCAAACGTGTCGGCCATGAGGCTGTTTGAAGTAAAAAAAATGCTCTCGGGGCATGTTGTCACGAATTTGATGGGAATCTATTGCGAATCTTCGGATGACGATAACGAGTAAAAATATTTTATGTTTAATCACCGACATGATTATAAAAAAAAAATGTGTATCAATAAACAAACGTATATGGTAGGCTCTGAGTAAAACAAGTTAAGAAATAATTGGCTATGAGAGCCGACGCAGGATCGAATATGCGGAAAAATTATATTTGCAGTCAAAACATTAAAACATTAAGATCAATCAAACGTTTCGGCCCTAAATCGGGCCCTCTTCAGTGACTCATATAAAAGTTAATGTGAACGCAACGACGCGGTATCGCAATGGGCTGATTACAATATCGGATATGCACGCGTACAATGGTATCGCAATCGGTTAATGCGAAACGCAAGCGCAGATGTTATGATTCGCATTTTGAGGATGCCAGGTGCGCGTTCAGATCTCTCTTCAAGTGTATGTTACGGCGTATGTTCGGTAAGCACCCACGTAGCATTGACAGCGGGAATTAAAGAGAGAGAGAGAGAGAGACAAAAGCAGCAAACTGTGGCCCGGCAGAACTACCGAATGCAGTAACCATTAGGGACATTTCAAAAGATGGAAAATATGCGTAACTTTTACTGCGTGCTACACGAATCGCATTCAGACGTCTCTGACATATTCGCTGTGTGGAGAACGATGTGTGTTTGTCGGCATCTGAGCCCCGAATGTCCGGACATTTTCGTCTCTCTCTCTCTCTCTCTCTCTCTCTCTCTCTCTCTCTCTCTTTGATTCCCGCTGTCAATGCTACGTGGGTGCTTACCAAACATACGCCGTAACATACACTTGAAGAGAGATCTGAACGCGCACCTGGTGTCCTCAAACTGCGAATCATAACATCTGCGCTTGCGTTTCGCATTAACCGATTGCGATACCATTGTACGCGTGCATATCCGATATTGTAACCAGCCCATTGCGATACCGCGTCGTTGCGTTCACATTAACTTTTATATGAGTCACTGAAGAGGGCCCGATTTAGGGCCGAAACGTTTGATTGATCTTAATGTTTTAATGTTTTGACTGCAAATAAAATTTTTCCGCATATTTGATCCTGCGTCGGCTCTCATAGCCAATTATTTCTTAACGTGTATCAATAAGTTGCGCATTTGAGTGGAATTCTTGTATTTAGATTAAGACGAAAACTTCGTGCTTTTTGTACTTTTTTGAAATAAAATAAATGTTTCTGTGAAAGATTTTATTTTTTTACATTGCAGCGCACTATAATATATTGATATTTACGTTGAATACAGTTTGGATAACATTTTGCATGCAATTACATTTGATGTGACAACGTGCCCCGGTCACGGGGCACGTTATCACAAGCGACCTGTCGTTATTTATTGTTATGTAACAACTGTAGAGTAACAATCACACAAAATTCGATACTGTCCAATTGAAGCTGAGAGTTCACTCGAAATTTTGGCATACCAAATTACTCTTAAATTTTGAATGTAAAAAATACAAAAAATATTGAACCAAATGTGTGACAACGTGCCCCGGTCTACCCTATTCCTGCTATTAGAAATCTCTTTCCTAACGATTTCGATCGTGTGTGGTTTCAGCAAGATGGAGCTCCAGCGCATTTTGGATTAAGGGTACAAAGGTTATTAGACAAAACTTTCCCGAACAGATGAATTGGGAGGCGAGGAACAATAGAGTGGTCCCCAAGATCTCCCGATCTGACACCACTTGACTTTTTTATGGGGTTTCTTAAAAAATCATGTTTATAAAACAAAACCTGCGAACGTCGAAGAATTGAAAGAGAGAATAACTGACGGAATGGGTTTAATAACCGTTGAGATGTTGAAAAACGTCAGAGATTTTCTTCAATTAAGGCTAGCACACTGTCAAGCGGTAGAAGGGAGGCAGTTCAAACATCTGCTATAATCATTACCAAATACGCGCGCGCGCACACACACAGCAGAGAGGGTTTGGAGTCAATAAATACTACGGGAGTGACGAACCGTAGGGTTCTTATCCCTATTGACACACACACGCACGCAGACACGCACGCACGCGCGCGCACACACACACACACACACACACACACACACACACAGGCACGCACGCACACACACACGCACACACACACACACACACACACACACACACACACACACGCACACGCACACACGCGCGCGCGCGCGCGCGCGCACACACACACACACACACAGGCACGCACGCATACACTTACACCCACGCACGCACGCACGCACGCACGCACGCACGCACGCACGCACGCACACACACACACACATACACACACACACACACAATGAGGTGTAAATCCGACCGTGCAACCTCCACGCGGTACACCTTGGCTAATGCTAATGCCGGCGGTACTTGAACTTTATCAATTCATATCTCGAAAAGTACTCAACCGAAAGAAGTTTATTGATAGTGTTTGAGATCATGCGCAATTTTCGCGTACTTTTCAGGGAGTAAAGTCATCGCAACTTACACGCATTCTAGCAATCTAAAGGATAAAATATCCAACTCGTTATCGCAATCGCAATTCAAGCAGCCTCGTCAACATCAAAGTTGTCGACGTTAAAGTTTAGTGTCATTGAATCATAGCATGGATCTTTCTGTTGCTCGCGTTCTGGAAAGTTCGCTAATTGCTTGCAAACACAGCCTCAGCTGACAGAGGGCACAAATAAAGTCAAGCCAGCGCGCTCACACAATAGAAAGATTCATGCTACAAACAAAACGAGCGCAAACATGTAACGATCTTCTCGGGTCGTCACTTGAAACGGTGACGTATGCACGGTGACGTAGGCCGCCGGTGGCCAATCACCTCCCCGAAATTATCGGCAATTAGCCTGGAGGGAGGCTCGTCTCCGAGACGATAAAAGACCGCCGCAGCGCTGCGGAAACGCTGGTCCGCTTTTCGGCTTTACGCTCGCTTATCGCTTCGCAATTTTCTACAATATCGCTGTGCTACATCGCTTTACCGCGACTTCGTGCGCGCTTGCTTTTCGCCGTCGTGCCGTGCTGACGCTTGTGCTCGCTATCGCTTCCGGCCTGTTTCTGAAAGGAAATCTGTGTACATAACTGTAAATATTGAGAAATATAGACATTGTTAACTTTTATTTTTCATGTTACGTGCTGTGTCTTTCTTGTGGTCGTCTTCCACCTCGCGCGATCTCGCGGTTCCGCGCGCTCTCGAACAGATAGTGTTTTGAAAAGCTCTCGATGTCAGCTATAAGAATGTTAAATAGAAAATGGGGGTTTCCATTTAAAATTTTAAAGTTGACCTTGAAAGCTCCTCCATACTTAGCTCAAGGTCAAATAAGTACCACCGTTTGATGCATTTGTTGAAGCCTTACAACTTATGTATAAAATATTTTTTCCTAAAATGTCTTGTTTTCGAGATATTTCACCGGTTCCAGACTTTTTTCTCACCCTGTATAATTATATATAATCTTTTTTTCCCGGGATAAGCAAAAATTTACTGAGAAAAAGTGATCCCCCAATTTTTTTGAGCAGTGTAATATGTCAATACTTCACGTTAATAATACATTAATATTTCACCAACAAAATTTCTTCTTCATTTTTCTTGGAGCAATTAAAAGACATTGCAGCGATATTTGAAAAATCGTTCTCGGTGCCATTCAATATGATATTCAAAATACTTAGCATGTCACTTTCATGAGTAGAAAGTAAACTTTCGACACAAAGTTCTCATGGTTTCCATAAAATATTTAAATTATTATTATTCAAACTTTTTCACTAGCGTTTCTAGATTTCGCTTAAATTTCTTGGTCCACAAACCCAACATAGTAGAATAGAAAATAAGGAGATAGAAATAGAGATAGAAAGGAAAAAGGAAAAAATAAAATAATAGAATTTTAAAATTTCTCATTTTTTAGAAACATGAAAGAAATTTATACGAAAAATTGAAGAGCTGTCTATTTTTTATAACAGTTTGAAATAAAACGAATTGTTTTTTTGGTAATTATGCAGAGATATACGGGAGGATACGAGCCATCCTCTGATGACATTGACCTTGACATATGTTGTCCAGGTCACCCTTCTGAATGACCTTAAGATTTTAGTTGTCGATCATTGTTCATTAAAAGTTATAAACAAAAAAAGTTTAAGAAATATAATTGTGTTAGTGTTAAGGGAAGTAATTTGCTGATATGTGTGTATGGACAGTACACATGTAGGCGAGGGTAGGTGGGGGTGGACCTTGGTTTGCGTGGAAAGTTGAAAATCCGAACCATGCAATGATAGACCTTGTTTCGCTCTATAAGCAGGGGTGAGGTGGGTTGGGGTAAACCTAGTTTTGCGTGAATGGTTCTCTGGATAGCATTATACTCTTTAAGTTTCCATGCAAAATCATTGTACGGTTAGGGTTTTCAACTTTCCACGCGAAACGAGGTCCACCACCACCTATTCCTGCTTGGGGGCAGTAGCTCCTCTCCCGTCTACATGTGTACTGGTATATACATACATATTAGCAAACTACTTCCCTTATACACCTTGTTCCTGTACAACATGTTCAGGTGGGGGAGGGGTTCCGCCGCCCACGCATATACAATTATAACACAGGACCACAAAAAAGAATTTTGGAAAATTAACTGGAATCAGAGTAAGTGTTTCTTATAGATTTTGGGTCACTGAATCCGAATTCGTAAACCGTTTTGCTTCATCATGTCTAGGTTTTTAGATAATCAAGAAAAATAGCGGAAAATCTGTGAAAATTGAAATAAACATTTGAAGAAAGAGCAAAAGTATAACATCAAAGAAAGAGAAAAGGTGTAACATCAAAATGCAGTCGCAGAACTGATTTAAATATATATTGGTAAGTTAAATAAAGTGCAAAAAAAAGGAGGATGTTAAAAAAGGGATGAGATGTTAAAAGCCGATTTTCGCCCAAAAAGATGTAAGTAAAAGTAAGTAAAAGAAATAGTAAAAGAAAGGTGTGTCCTGTGTAATTAATCATACAGTTATGATTAAGGGGGTTTTCTAGGTCTATTTTGTTGAAAAATTCGATTTTCTAAAAACATCATTTTTGTGTACTATATATATGTAGAATTAGTGTACAAACACTTTTCGTTTTTCGATCTGGTTGACATGATATCTCGAGTTAGAAACGTCTGAAACAAAAATTTCAAACGGGATATTAAAATATAAGTAAGTGGCTATAGTCGGTACTAGAATTAAACATTTTGGGTAAAAAGAAACAAAATGGCGGACTTTTTTAGTTGCAAAAAAAGGGTCGAGATATTCAAAAGTCCGCCATTTTGTTTCTTTTTACCCAAAATGTTTAATTTTAGTACCGACTATAGCCACTTACTTATATTTTAATATCCCGTTTGAATTTTTTGTTTCAGACGTTTCTAACTCGAGATATCATGTCAACCAGATTTCTATGGAGTACCCTTACAGTCGCCATTTTGTCGCCATAAAGAAAAACAAAACAAAAAAAACTTTTTTATGTACTTCAATATATGTGAGAAAATATATAAAAGTTTCGAGATATTTCAATACATTTTACTATGACAAAAAAATTCTTGAAAATATGTGCAATAGACCTAGAAAGCCCCCTTAAAGCAAAATACTTTGTATTCATACTTTCTCTAACATATAAAATTGTATACATGTATAATATACTTTTTTATACCAACTATTCTTTGCTTTAACAAAAAAACTGTTCAATATATTAACGATTCACTGCTTTAAGGCGGTATTCTTGTCTAGAGTGCTATTTTGAAAGTGATTTCTTTAGGATAAAATAAATTTAAAACTGTTTGAGTTTTCTTTCTGAAATTTTTTACACATATTTATTGTTGCTTTAAAAACATATATGTATAAATTTTATAGAGAAAAATTGTAACATGTGGTTTTGTACGCTCGGACACAATGGTGCGCGAAAAAAACCACTGATTGGCAACCAGTGTTGCGGACATTGTATGTATCTGAAAAAAACTCAAACATATTCTTAATCTGTATGAGTGTTGTGAGGGTTGGTAGCAGATTCGGCCAGAAAAAAAATTTTTTTACAAAATGGTGGCATACTAAATGTTGATTGTCGATTTTTCCTACTTTTTTTTCTCTTCAACGAGTTATAAAAAAAAATAGAAAAATTATTTTAACTTAATTCTGCTGCCAACCCTCATACAGATCAAGAATATGTTTAATTTTTTTTCAGATACATACAACGTCTGCAACACTGGTTGTCAATCAGGGTTTTTTTTTCGCGCACCATTGTGCCTGAGTCTTCGAGTATAAACCTGCACATGTAAAATTTTTTTCTGTAAAATTTATACATATTTTTAAAGCAATAATAAATATGTGTAAAAAATATGTGTAAGGAAACTTGAACTGCAGTATTTTACTGCAGTAAATTTATTTTATCCTAAAAAATTACCTCCAAACAGCACTTTAGACAAGGATACTGCCTTAAATGACTTTTCTTTGTTTATACATGTACTATTTTCACATACATATTAGTCGTTTCTGCCTTTCAATACTTAAAATAACTGCTATATTTTTCAAAATTTTTTTGTTAATAACTTTTAATAAACAATAACCAACAGCTAAAACCTTCAGAAGGTCACTCAGAAGGTTACAACATATGTCAAGGTCAAGGTCATCGGAGGATGGTCTGTATCTCTGCATAATTACCTTTTATATGGATATACAGATATATGTATCGTATTAACTCCATCCAATAACTCCATCCTAAATTTAAAAATTAACAGTTATTTTGATAAAATTCTTAATATATGACATAAATTAAGTATGCAACAAAAAAACATTCTTTGCTTTTTTTGATTATTGATTATGTAGATTAAAGCTTATACCGAACATTTATCCTCCATCACAGTACGCTATTAAATTTTTTGCTCATTCATCAACTTTGATATATTGATAGTATTTCCAGCATGTCATACACAAAAGCCACGTGTATGAGTCATTGATGTCTACTCCTTCTGGGACACCTCATAGACATTGGCGAACTGATACCGCGCGTGCAATCGATCAAGCTAGTGCCAAATCGAACGAACATCATCGCGTTGCAAACTATCGGTGAATCTACAAGCGACCAATACTCTCTTGATGAAACGTTTTAATAAAGACTGACGTGGAAGTATACAGTCATGTATATGCGTGAATATATACACGTGCGCGCATACATATGAGCATGCACACCATTATATGAACACTTACGATAAATCAAGTTTCTCGACGGTGGTATACTACCGGAGCAAGTGGAACACGAGGGACGCCGGCGTCGGAACACTGAGCCAAGGCGCGCGGATATTGCGTGGGATCGATATCGCGGCGTCTGTCGCCCACCCCGTATATATACCGCACACGGAAAGTCCTGTAACCATGTATATAGATAGATGTGTACATATTCGAACAATTTTCTCTCTCTCTTTCTCTCTCTCTCTCTTGTCCCTGTTTTAATTTTTCATTGTCCGTTTCATGACGCGTTTTTTATCATGACATTATCTTGTCTCTATCGAGCTGTTGCTGAAAAATTTTAAGAAAAATATGTAATTATATATAAGAAGGGAGGGGGAGGGAGGGAGGGAGGGAGGGAGAGAGAGAGAGAGAGAGAGAGAGAGAGAGAGAGAGAGAGAGAGAGTTGCTAAGTGGATATATCATCGTTCTAAAATCAGCTCCGAAACTGGTGGCTGGTATAGTATACAGATCAGTTAAAACATGCATTATTTTTTTTTGTAAATTCGACATTTGGCACTCAGTTTTTAAATTATCGATCGATGTCTGTTTACTAACTTTTTATTTTTACCAATGTTGTCAATAAGTTCCTCGGTATAACTGCCCGTAATTATAAAAAAATCTCAAAATTGACAGCTTTTAAAATGATGAACTTAAATGAGGGACGCAATGTATTTTATAATTTTGAAAAAAGTTATAAGAAGAGTTACATTTTTTACATAGTTACATGTATTACTCGAATGTGATAATATTGAATAAATGAATTTAATTCTGGCATATCAGTGATGGTAACAACGACAATTAAATATGATTCTAATAAAATACGCATTTCTTATATATATTATATATAAAAAATTATAATTTTTATTTTAAAAAAACTACATTAATTTTTTTTCAATAATTACGCATTTAATTATAATAAAATCGAAGCAAATGTTTTATTTGATTAGCATAACTTTTGTTTATGTAAAAGATATTCGAGTAAAAAAGTCATATTATTTATATAAAATAATGTATTACCAAAAATGATAGAATTAGTAACCATTGCGCGCCCTAATTAACTTAACTTTTTAATAATACGTGATACATATAATAGTAATATTAAAATATTTCTGAATTAATTTCGATTTTAATATTTGCTTTGTATATTTGTCTACACACAGTGCTGTATTTTTAAATCTCTATTTATTAATATCTTGACACAATAACACGTTGTCACGAATTGATTTAATCATCATTTTCATAGAACGTTTAAAATATTTTCGACAATCATTTTCATATATTGTCGCCAAAATTTTCGAAATCTTCCTCCAATAACAGTTAAAAATAAAATTAATAAAAAATAGTTTTTTTGCGTTATAATTATTACATTTTAATATGATATTCCAAATTATAATCTTTGTAATGTTATAAAAAGCGCATTGATGAAAAAGTTGGTTTCGCGAGCTTTTTATTTTCTCAAACAAGGAAAATTTGATTTATACAGCTATTCCACCAATAATACATTCGTAGATGAGAAATAAGTCAAAACATAGTAATGTTTAAATAAGGAGTACAATAGAATCTTCAGCTGGATTAAACCTCTATGATATAATTAACTTTAATGGTATTATATCGTGTTCTTCAACGTAAAACGATAATAAAGGTATCGGTAGTGTAATATGGCGAATTACGCCGTGGTGTAATGGACAAATGGCTCGATTACTCTCCCTGTGGGTGGTAGGGCCCGGCTTAAATCCCAGCCGCCCCCGTTCCCCACGCATCGCTAGTGCTGTATATACTTATACAGTTATGCACCATTGTTCTCTGGAGACTCGGAACTCACTTAGGAACGTGGTTAAACGGCTCCGAAAACTGCAAAATGCAATAGCTCTCATTGTTCCCTGCTTCAATCATTTAGGATTACGCGATCTGGCCAACTGGCTTCATTCTTTGTGGAAATCTCCCAGCGCGCCGGCGGCAGCTTTTCCGATTTTTCAACTGTGGTAAATAGTGGTTACATCGTACGCGTTGTTAACGACTTGGAGTTCGCGACAAAAGCGTCAACGGGTTTTGTGTTTAATAAGATTGTGAATGGTGAAAGAAAAGAAAATCATTAAGAACAATGCTGTTGTTATTGGACTAATTGTGATATTTTTGAAAAAGAGAACGGTTAATCGGGCAAATTATAATTTAAAATATAATG
Source organism: Temnothorax longispinosus (assembly GCF_030848805.1). Classification (NCBI taxonomy): domain Eukaryota; kingdom Metazoa; phylum Arthropoda; class Insecta; order Hymenoptera; family Formicidae; genus Temnothorax; species Temnothorax longispinosus. The sequence continues at coordinate 9,018,717 of NC_092364.1, forward strand.
GTTATAATAAATAATATATAATATATAAAATAGACAGTAATGTGCGATTGTCCGATTACTTCTCCGGTGTTAAGCATTTCAAAATGTAATATCATTATTATTAAAATTTGGAATGCAATTGAGACTTGTAACATATGTATATACTGACATATCAATTTATTTGCATTCTATTACTGATATTGTCGATATAATAAATATAATAAATTAGCACCAATTGCGACAAGAAATAGTGTTTTATTACATTCAATTTTAATATTCCTAACATTGATTAATAATATTTATTAGTCAAAAACATTTTTACGCAATTGAAATCTATATTTTCAATATTAGGCAGCGGAATTCAATTAAAAGCATGGCTAATAGAAAAACCAATAATGACAACAGATATTTATAGATTTTAAAGGTAACGTTGGATGGGTTATTGACCGAGCAGCTTTTGAAGTAATTAAGTTCAATAAAGTGCGCGACTATATAAGCAACATAATATTCGACTATCTGTAATACATCTGTATACACAAAAACATTTAATATCAATGTTGTTAAGATGAAAGAATTGTTAAAACATTAGTAAAAGAGCTTCAAATTTATTTAACTATCACTATCACATTTTACAAAGTGCCATATAAAAACTATTATCAATGATAAATTTCTCGATATAAACGTAAAATTACGGAATAACAAAATGTAATTTTGATATTAATTTCTTTTAACATATTTTCTATTAACATCTCTATAAAGTAAGTTTTACAATTTTTTTTATAATTATATATAAATTACATATAATTATATATGTATAAATACATACAAAATATACAGAGAAATTTTATATATAAAGGTGAGGAATCTAAAAAATTCTTTAAAATTAAAAGATTAGACTTTTTATTAATGAGTTTGCGAGATATCTAATGTAAAAGCTAATTGAAATATTATTCTTATTATTATTATTTATTGTAACATTTTCTTATGACAGTAGTTATACTCTAACTCATTGGAATTTATTTTAAAAATCGTAACTGATTTTTATTAGTTGGACAGTAAAATTAATATTTATGATCTCGGTTAATTTTGCATTTACGCAACTTCCAATTACATGACTTTATAATTATGATAAAATATTTATTCGCATATATCTACTCTCTCAGATATATGCGACTTATTAGGACTAAGAATTTATATGAATGTGCACAATATATATATGTGATATAATATACATACGCACCAAATTAATTCCAGTGTTGTGTAATTTTCTCTTTAGCACAATTTCAAAAAAATAATAATTTATTATATATTGCTTTCTCTAATACATCCTTCTCTGTGACAAGAATATATATATCTTCCAAATTTTATACTCTTTTATGATAAAATTACGGAGATAATAAGAAAAAATTTATGTAAAAAATTCATATACATTATATACATTTTTTGCAGCTTATCATACGTAATTATTTGAAATTTTTGTATACATTTTTTGGGGTATTTTTATTATTATTATTTGTACTATGTAATATTTTTATTTATGTGTGTTTATTATAATATAAAATAAAAATGTTTGTCAAAACAATTCTCACGATATTATCTAATTTTATTTAACATATCGATAGGCTGTGAATTTTAATACATATTTCTATTCACATATTTCTACTTGCACAATGTATAATACAGTACAATGACTTAACTTATCATCCTATCAGGTTACTAAAAGTCTTTCTTGATTTATTGAACGTTAATTGCATTATATTAGAACATACAGTTTATTGTGTCATCAAAATCTTAAACAAATTAAAAAATTGTTTATTACTGAAATTAATCTTGTTTAATGTGATATCAATTACATCTCCTAATCTTCACTTATGCGATGATTCGTCTAATCTAATTGCCTTAAAGAGAAAGCCCAACGACTGAATCAAACATGAAAGGCTCAATTAAATCGAGCAAGGATTTTCTCAGACTTTTGTATCAATTCGAGCTTTCAATTTTGATTGTGGAGGTAAAAAATTCCGCTTACCGTTTTAACGAAGAAGGTACGCTGGTTGTCCGTAATGTGAGATTGGATCGTTCACTTGATTCTGTGTTTTTTTTTTACTTGCTTTTGTCGTCGTTGACTTTTTATCAAGATCACTGCCGAAACTGATTCGATGGCGGCGATGGCAACGATAGCCACGGCGATGATGACGACGGTAACAACGAAAGCGCGACGACGGGGTGGCCGCCACGATACGCCTGTCTCGTGAATGCGCAATGCAGACCAGAAACGCCGTGCCGCGACGCGTGAGGGAAGTTGGAGAACCGCCCTCCTCTCACCCTCACACAAGCATCGCGTGTTCAGCGAGAGCGCCTGGTTGCATTCTAATATAATTAGAGTTTTGAACAAATGGAATTATTTCGATAAATCTTTATATATAAAACAAAGTCGGTTTAGTTAGACCACTTATAACTCAAGAACGGCTGGGCCGAATTTTTACCACAAGTATATGAAATAGGGGTAGAATTTTCCGGAATAGCAGAATAACTAATAAAATATCGAAAAAATTCACGTAAAAAAAAAATTAATTTAGAAAGATATCCAAATACATAGAAAAAATACATAGAGGGAGGGAGAGAGGGAGAGAGAGAGGGGGAGAGAGAGAGAGAAAGAGAGGGAGAGAGAGAGAAAGAGAGGGAGAGAGAGAGAGAGAGGGAGAGAAAGAGAGAAAGAGAGGGGGAGAGAGAGAGAGAGAAAGAGGGAAAGAGGGAGGGGGAGAGAGAGAGAAAGAGAGGAGGAGAGAGAGAGATATATATATTGATATATATATATATATTTAATATGCCCAAGCAAGGCTAAAGGGCAAAACCAAATAACAAAGCAGTAATACATGCAAAATAAGCATAACAAACTACAGCACTTAAAACTACTTATAATTAACGCAACTTTAAACTAATCAAATTAACTTAGAACTTATCGAATTGCAACTAAGACTAGCGCACTTAAACTAGAAAGCACCACGCAGGCAAAACTAGACAAAACTAAAAGCAGAAAAAGAAATGACCCAATCACTCAGCTTCAGACGAATGCAAGAAGGTACTAAGAAGACTCTTGAAGGCAGGAAGGGAAGATGCTGATTTTATAACATCAGGAAGAGAATGCCAAAAGTATATTGACGAAAGCAGAAAAGAATTCCTGTATGCAGTAGTTCTATGAGCCGGAATGAGGAAACTTTGAGTGGCCAATGAAGCCAGACGGTTAGATCTCCTCAGTGACGGATCAGGAGCAGTGAATAGCTCCCGCAGATACATAGGCGAACTCATATAAAGAATACGATAAATCTGACATCCAAGAAAGTAGAGCCGTCTATTCTCAACAGTGAGCCACCCAAGTTGACGCCTATACGGAGTAATATGTTCATCATATTTTAGATTGAATATAAAGCGAATGCAGCTATTGACAAGACGTTGCAACTTGGTATTCAACTCACTACTCAGACCATGATACACTAGACAGCAGTAGTCAATGTGAGACATGATGAGAGTGACCACGAGTTTTATTCTAAGACTGGTGGAAAGAGAATTTTTATTGAACTTTAAATTGTGCAACGCAAAGTTAACCCTTTGCGAGACAAGCGAGATATGTCTAGTCCAAGAAAGATTGGACGTAAACATCACACCTAAGTTTCTCACTTCACTCACAAATGGAAGAGAAGTGCCATTCACGATAATAGGAGATAAACAGCCATAATCAATAGCAGAGACATAAGCTTGGCTGCCAAAAATGATGACCTTGGACTTAGCTGGGTTGAGCATAAGTCCGTTTCTGTTAGCATAATCAAAAATAGCATTGGCAACTCTCGACATTAACTCCAACGCCAGGGGGAGATCAGCAGGTGAGCACTGACGATAAATTTGAATATCATCAGCAAAAACCATATGGAACACATAAGAGAGTATATTACATATATCGTTAATAAACAATGAAAACAACAATGGGCCAAGCACAGAGCCCTGAGGAACGCCAGAAGAAGTGAAGATCCAATCTGAAAGATTGCCTGTATCATCAATAACAGATTGAGAACGCCCGGTTAGATAGGAGAAGATCCAATTAAGAACCGCATCAGAGAAGCCAATCTCCTTAAGTTTAATAAGCAGTAGCAAATGAGGGACCGTGTCAAACGCCTTACTGAAGTCAAACAATATCATTATAGTCAAGAGTCCAACGTCAATTCCCTGCCTAATGTCATTGCAAACGCGCAGGAGTGCAGACTGCGTGCTGTAACCCACACGATATGCAGATTGCCTAGGATTTAAGATATTATATCGATTCAAGTACTCAACAATCTGCGAAGCCACTACTCTCTCAAGTAGTTTAGATAGCTCAGGTAGGTTCGCAATTGGTCTGGTGTCAGATGGAGACAAAGGTGTGCGGATCTTGGAGAGAGGGCGAATATATGCTTTCTTCCACTTGGATGGAAACAAAGCAGAGTCCAGTGAGCGGTTAAACAAGGATGTGATACAGGATGAAATAACCGGCCATGAAATACGGAGAGCATAAAGAGGAATACCATCGGAACCAGAGGCATGAGAGTGAATAGACTGGGTAGAAATAAACTTGTAAACAGATTGAGGAGAAATAGAAGAGAAAACAAACTCAGGACGATCAGAAGGACGATTTACGGAAGCAATGGCAGAAATGAAATCGGAGTATAAGCAAGGAGGATGAGCATTGGAAACAGAGGAATAGTACGAGTTGAGCTGATTGGAAGTAAAGAAATGCAGAGGAGAAGTGTAAGATGACTTCGCAAGTCCAAGTCGCGCCAGTTCTCTCCAAAGTTTCGCCGGATTAGTAATGCTAACTAGAGACTTAAAGTAAAATTCACTCTTCGCATGTTTGATGTCAGAATTCAGCTGATTGCGGAAAAGTCGATACTCAGCATAGCCTAACAGGCAGTTAGTACGTTTAGCACGCTTATATAACCGGTTACGAGTGTGTAAACGATCAACCAGTTCACTAGTGAGCCATCCTACTGGAGGCTTCCTAACAATAAACTCACGCAAGGGAGCAAAGATGTCAAGTGCCCTCAATAAGTAATGAGACAGTACCTCGCAAAATCCATCGACATCCGCATCACTAGACAGCCCCTCTATCGCGGCCCTCACCTCACCAGCTATAGATCCAAGAAATTCAGTGAACTCCGAACAATCTATGCGCCTATAATTACGCCGAGACATGACAAGATCGGATGTATGATTAGCATTAAGTGTTAAAGAAAGCGCAATGATATCATGCCCAGAGAGAGAGAGAGAGAGAGAGAGAGAGAGAGAGAGAGGGAAAAAAGGGGAGAAGGGGAGAGAGGGGGAGGGGGGAGAGGGAGAGGGAAAGAGAGGGACTATTTGCGTGTCTTATCATTACATTCACTGACTGTTAGGCGGTACGAAGTTCGCCAGGGCAGTTAGTATATACAAAAATATGATATTCCTTTCTCTTATTTGACAGATGTTTCGATGACTTTACCAACGGAACAAGAGAATATGTTTTCAAAAATATTTTAAATATTTGAAAATAATGGAAAAAAATGATGAAAAAATGTTGCTACGAATAGTTGTTAGATATTGACAAAAATGGAGCAATGTAAAGGGATGCAAACATTGAAGTCGGAATTAACTTAGTTAATATAATATTAAATCAATTTATACATAATATTATTACAAGATTATTAACAAAAATTATAGGTTAGGTTAAATTTTACATAACATTAAGACAAATAGTCATTAAAATTTATAATATTTTATTTATAACATAACTTTTGCAGACACGTTTTATAACCAAATTAAAAATTGAGATATTTTTATCATATATCTAATATATTTAATTCAATAATTAGAAATTATCGCATGCTATGATTTTTTTCATTATTTTTATAAAAGTATTATTAAAAACGATTATTAAAAGTCTTGTTTAATATAGAAAATACGTATACTTAATTGTTTGGAAGCAATTATTTGTAAATATTGATATTGACATTTCTTGTATGTACATATATTCTTAAAAATACGACGTTGACCATAAAATATATAAATGGGACGTTCCATGTCAACCGGGACAGGGCCGTCTCCAAAATTTTATTGAACCGATTAAAATAGTTTAGGGCTTAAAATCTTTGTTTTTGTGTGCTCTATCAAATACAGTGTGGTATTTTTGAAAATTTAATATGGCGGTCAAAATATGGCGCTTCATATGAGTTAAAAACAAAAATCATATGATTAAATTGTTGTTTCTAATGGAAAAAAGAGGATACATAGCTTGTGAGTAGATAGCACTAAGATTTGGATGTCTCTCAAAAAAATAAAAATGGCGGATCTAATATGGCGGACGAATTTTTCTTAAATTCATCAGATTCACTTGAAACTCGTTACTCGGGGGTTTTTGGGGTCGCTGATTACGAAATTGAAGTCAGATTTTAAAAATTTAAAATGGCGGATCCAATTTGGCGGACTGATTTTTTTAAAATTCATTGGATTCACTTGAAACTCGTTACTCGGGGGTTTTTGGGGCGCTGATTACGAAATTGAAGTCAGTTTAGAGAAATTCAAAATGGCGAATCTAATATGGCGGACTGATTTTTTTTTAAATCGGATTTACTTGAAACACGTTACTCGGGAGTTTTTGGGGTCGCTGATTACGAATCTAACGGTGAACTAACTTTTAACCAACACTAAATCTTCTTTGTCACTACATTAAACCTACTTTGATCCTACATAGAACCTATTTTGTCCTACAATGGACCTATTTTTCCTTACATTGGACCTATATTCTACCTAGAAGCGGTGAACGTCGAGCGGACTGAGTCTCGTTTTAAACAGTTCGGCCTAGAGTTACAAAACCCTGAAAACAAAAGACGATCAGCAGATCATCATTTCATTAACATTCCATTGTGTTGAGGTGGCCGCTTTGGACGGTCTGCACGACAGCGCTCGGGACGACAGCGCTCGAGACAGCAACGCATACGCCATCTAATTTCATTAGATCCGATTCCGTTCTACTCGCCCTCAAAGAGAGACGTCCCGCATGCACGCGTGCCTTAATTGTTACGATCCGCTATTACATTCTTTATATCAGTCCATTGCATCAGTCTTGTGCATGACGTATCGTATCAGCCTATTACTGTATCTGTTCAATAAGAATACGTCAAATACATTCGTTCGTAACCAAGGTTGGTTGGATTATTACATCTTGCCTTTGCTGGCTGGATTGTCGATTACATCTTGCCTTTGCTGGCTGGATTATGCATTACATCTTGCCTTCGTTGGTTGGATTATTACATCTTTGCCTTTGTTGGATATATAGAATCCGCCATTTTGAATTTCTCTAAACTGACTTCAATTTCGTAATCAGCGACCCCAAAAACCCCCGAGTAACGAGTTTTAAGTGAATCCAATGAATTTTAAAAAAATTAGTCCGCTATATTGGATCCGCCATTTTGAATTTTTAAAATCTGACTTCAATTTCGTAATCAGCGACCCCAAAAACTCCCGAGTAACGAGTTTCAAATAAATCTGATGAATTTAAGAAAAATTCGTCCGCCATATTGGATTCGCCATTTTTATTTTTTTGAGAGACATCCAAATCTTAGTGCTATCTACTCACAAGCTATGTATCTCTTTTTCCATTAGAAACAACAATTTAATCATATGATTTGTGTTTTTAACTCATATGAAGCGCCATATTTTGACCGCCATATTGAATTTTCATAAGTACCACACTGTATTTGATAGAGCACACAAAAACAAAGATTTTAAGCCCTAAACCATTTTAATCGGTTCAATAGAATTTTGGAGACGGCCCTGTCCCGGTTGACATGGAACGTCCGAAATATATTCTTGAAAAATTTGATTTAATACAGGGTAATTTGAATCAACCCTAATGTCCCGCAAATGTCAAATTTCTGACTCGATTTTGAGACAATTTTTCCTGTAGCAAAATTTTCGCCGAAGCCTAGTTTTCGAGTTATAAAAGGAAATAGTTACTTTATTACGGGCCGGGTACATACCGGGTGTCTGAGACCACCCGCCCATCCCTTTTCTTTCAAAAACTAAGCATTTTAGAGAAAAACGTTCCATACAAAAATTGTATGGTTTTGAGGGAAACATAAGATGGTGTCATTGATTTGACCTTGGGTGGCATCGTTAAGGACAGGTTAAGGACACCTTCAGTTTCTTAAATGGAACCCCCTATTTTTTATTGCATATTCTTATAGCTTATGTCGAGAGCTTTCCAAAACACTATAATTAAGTATTTTTCCATTAAGTACTTTTTGAGTTATAAGGCTTGAAAGTTACAGTATTGTGACATAATATTTTGTTAAGTATTTATAATTTAAATTCCTTACTTTTTATTTTTGCAAACAATATGAATTAATTAATGTAAAAAAAACAAAATTTTTTTACAGAAAAACTTGTTGTGTAAGAGCGTAATGTGGCACAGTAGATAGCGCACTGTAATCTAAAAAGCTGAAGAACAATTTTAATGCCATTTATAATGAGTGTAATTCTTGTACCGTTGTTAAGAACAATGTCTAAAATACCTGGAATAAACTATTGCGCGCTGTGTAATTTCTGTAGGCATTCATATTCATGCATTAAGTTTCATTCTTACAGAATGTCCATTCACCAAATACATATTGAATTACTTTTGACAAAGACTTAAATTTAGCGCATACCATGAAAAAAGAGTACCGATTTTTTATTGCGTGATTGATAATTGAAAAAGCATTTTATGTCACACGTGCATGGAAAGTGGCCCATTACGCGTGTGACGCGCGACGCGACCCCGAATCGTGAGAGGCAAGGGGACTCACGCAAATCAAGCACCCCGAATCGTGAGAAGCTAAGAAAATAATGAATATGCAATAAACAGTTACACAACAAGTTTTTCTTTAAGAAAATTGTTTTCTTTACATTAATTGATTCGTATTGTTTGCAAAAATAAAAAGTAAGGAATTTGAATTATAAATACTTAACAAAATATGCATGAGTGTTTGAAACCTATTTCTATTCGTATCATTATCCCTTTCTAACATTCCTAATGAACGCCGTTCGATTTTTTCCCCTTGTCTGCGAATTTCTATGCACCCTTCCTGACAGACATAGTCAATTGAGTCACCCTATTCTACTCATTTCCATCCATTTTTTCTCACTCCTTCCTTTCGTCTACGTACACATTATTCCTCTGCTCTCTTATTGTCGCCTCTTTCCACGGATTTTTCTATATTACACTTTTACACTCGTTGGAGGACACCATTTTTTTATGTTTTGCGTTTGTTTCTCTGTCCTACTTCTTCCACTGTCCAAATCAGCCAGCATAGAACACTTTCGATGAATCAGTGCCTCTATTTTCTCCCTCTCAATCTTCTGTCTCGTCAAAAGCTAGCTAGAGAGAAATCTTCTAGATGAAATTAAGGGGATCCTAAACTGACTCAAATTACCGACAATTGCAGGGAGAGCTCCAACTTTGAGTAGACTGCACAGAACTTGAAAAAATTTGTACACAATTGAAATATGCACGAAAACACATCGCGCGAATGTTGATTTCAAGAAAAAATCGGAAAAAATTTAAAAAATACATTTTTGAGTTGTCACCTACCGTAAGCGTTTGCTTAATACAGGAGTTGTACAGTTTGTATGTACAAAATAAGATACACGCGCCATTCGTATAATGTGAACAAAGAATAGCGTACATGAAAAACTAAAAGTAAAAACGTAACAAAAAGTTTGAGCCTTCGCTGCTATTTTGTGCAAAAGCACATGCAGGTTGATAGGATAAGCAGTATTGCGTGTAGCGAGAGATGGCGCAGCGATCGAACAAGGACAGATTGCTGTAGTTAAACAAGGACAGATATAGAGAAAACAAGATTAGAAATGTTGACATTATCGACATCGAGGAAGTTCGGTCTCCGCTTTAGGATCCCCAGGAGAACTGATTTCTTTGAGGAATCACTTTGAAAAATTTCCAAATGTACTTGGAACATTGTTAAATCAATTGATATAAATAAAAAGTGCCGTTGGAGTTATTTACATATTTTAAAAAATTCAAAAAAAATCATTTTTTTGAAAAAATTTTTTTAATTTTTGAGTGTTTTTTGGAAAAAAAGAAAAAAAAACGTAATTTACAAACAAAATTATATTTTATTAAAAAAAAAAAAAAAAAAAAAAAAAAATTACCCGATGTGTTCTCGGAGGGTTAATCAATAATTTCAATAGTAATTATTTATTCACCAGTGTAGAAAAAAATATATAGTCGGGATGTAAGTCAGCCTGACTGGCAGTAATTTATTTATAAACTACGTTTCGACCCTTACTTTGGGTCCTTTTCAAGTTTAGATAATTAACAAAGATAAAAATGCCCCAACGTCTGCAGCGAAGTAGAAACCTTAATTGTTGTTTCGCCGAACACAATTTATGCTTTAGGTTGATCCAAGATTTAAGAAGCCTTGTGTTGTTAAAACCATACAGTCTCGTGATCTTCATGTAAAAACTTTCCTTTCGTTGGAACACCATTACTAGGCCAGGTGTATCAAATTTCAATAGTAATTATTTATTCGCTGCAGACGTTGGGGCACTTTTATCTTTGTTAATTATCTAAACTTGAAAAGGACCCAAAGTAAGGGTCGAAACGTAGTTTATAAATAAATTACTGCCAGTCAGGCTGACTTACATCCCGACTATATATTTTTTCTACACTGGTGAATAAATAATTACTATTGAAATTTGATACACCTGGCCTAGTAATGGTGTTCCAACGAAAGGAAAGTTTTTACATGAAGATCACGAGACTGTATGGTTTTAACAACACAAGGCTTCTTAAATCTTGGATCAACCTACAGCATAAATTGTGTTCGGCGAAACAACAATTAAGGTTTCTACTTCGCTGCAGACGTTGGGGCATTTTTATCTTTGTTAATTATCTAAACTTGAAAAGGACCCAAAGTAAGGGTCGAAACGTAGTTTATAAATAAATTACTGCCAGTCAGGCTGACTTACATCCCGACTATATATTAATCAATAATATCATATTTTTCACATTAATCTTTCACATTTTATTTAAAACTATTATAAGCTTTTGAATGTTTTTAAAGGGTAAGGCTACCTTGCGTGTCAAAAAAAGTCAATTTCGGGATTTTTTAAAAAGAGTATAGTAGTATAGTAAAAGAGTAAATGTTATCAAATTTTCGTAAAAAGTACTTTATAAAATTTGCCTTGAGGTACAAACATAAATTTTTTCAAAAATTTTTATTAAAAAATTGCGGCTCCAGAACCAAGCTCCGACGACGCCTGTATTACGATGTCCAAATCGGGCGGACAGATATCTCCTTCAGATTTGCACCTGGAACAAAAACCCAAAATTTTTCTTTTAATAGATACCCTAAACTAGTGAACCACGTAGGGAAATTTGAAAATACCGTTTTTTCGGAAAATGGTGAGCATATGAACCCAAAATTCATTTTTTCACGTAAAAATTTTGTCATTAATTGTTTATAAAAAACAAAGTTTATAAGATATCGAAAAATCCTTTATATTATTTCTAAATATTACATTATTCCTTTATATTAATCCTAAATATTTAAAAATATTTTAAATTTATTATTGGTTCTATCCCATACAGCACAAAATATTTGAAAAATATTTCGTAATTGTTTTTTAGAAAGATTAAAATAATTCACAAAAATATTTTTTAAATGTTCCTATGTCCGCGAGATCATTCAGAATGTCAGAATGTCAGAAAAATATTTTTAAAAATATTTTTAAAAAATTGCAAATAAATATAGCAATAATATTTGTAAAATCTTTTAGAAATATTACTTTGAAAAATAAAATATGTTTAATCCAATCAGCAATCATTATTTCACGTTTAAAATTTTTTTTTAATATTTGAAACATATACATCTTTACATCTTAATTTGGAAAATATTATTTTGTAGGTATATCTATATCATCGCAGCAATGTTGAGTGAGCCTTTCATTGTATTGCTGGCAAAGATATGTCTCGCGGATGTCATGATTTTACTTCGCCGGAGGCCTGCTTATATTAGCCCCCAATTGAAATTTACTTACAAGTTAGTCTTACTATTATGCGCCGCGTAGCGGCGTCGTTGCAAACTAGCACGGAAAGATGCGCTACTATGCATCTTTCTTAATTAAGATTATTTCATAATATTTTTAAAATATTTGAAAAAGAATTATAGAGAACCAATAATAAATATATTTAAAATATTTTATAAATATTTTAGAACAAGATTATGAAACAGTAAGTATATAGATTTAAATTAATATTTCAAAAATATATTTTAAATATTTAAGAAAATATTGTCTGGGTGTTAAAAAAGAACATTTTTATAAATATTTTTAAGTCTAAAAATGTTCTTAAAAATGTTATCACAAAAAGTTTTTAAACTATTTTAAAATATTCCTAAAACTATTTTAAAATGTTTTTTTGCAATATTTTTATTGAAATATTATGAAATATTCTTAATTAAAAGATGCATGGTAGCGTATCTTTCCGTGCTAGTTTGGAACAACGCCGGTAGGCGGCACATAATGGTAAGACTAACTCGTAAGTAAATTTCAGTTAAGGGCTAATATAAGCAGGTTTCTGACGAAGCAAAATCATGACATTCGCAAGATATGTATATTTTTCAAATATCAAGATGTACCTATATTTCACAGATCCTTAAAAAATCTTTCAAACATAAAACACACAATTATTGCTGATTGGGTTAAACATATTTTATTTTTTAAAGTAAAATATTTCTAAAAAATTTTACAAATATTATTGAATATATTTATTTGCAATTTTATAAAAATATTTTTGAAAATATTTTTGATATGATCATGACATAGAAACATTCTAAAAATATTTTTGTGAATTATTTTAATCTTCCTAAAAAATATTTTAAAAATATTTTGTGCTGTATGGGTTACGGCAACGGTCCACTTGACGCTACAAATGCTTGGCTTGGAAGCATTCCTCTTCTCCTTTCTTTTAATGAAAAAAGAAGGAGAAAAAGAATGTTTCAAAGCATTTGTAGCGTCAAGTGGACCGCAGCCTACTTTTATTATTGGAAACTGCATGCACCTCTATTGAGCGTTTAAGGCTCCTGGTCCCTGAGCCGAGAACTCTGCGTTGACGGTAGCGCCGTACCGTCGCGGCAGAAATAAGAACTCTCTCCTCTCACTCTCTCCAATGGAGAATTCTGTCTTGTGACATGTTGACAACCTTATTTTAAGTTGCGGTATATTTCTTTATTATTCGCTCTGTACTTGTGCTCTAACGTTTAACGTATTCGTGAAACTCGTAAAATTGACCGTATGGTAAGATTTGCAAGAAATATATATGCGGAAGGAACATTCACCACTCCTTTCGATAGTCGTCAAACGGCTTGTTTTCCGTATGTTTAGGCTTTGTTTTATGGCTGTTTGTTTATTGTCGAGGGAAAAGGATAGTATCCGGTCAATTTTTGAAGTGTGCTGAAACGATCTGTCGTGATTTTTTATTGAAATGTCTTTTTATTTCGGAAAATACCGCAACTTAAAATTAGGTGTTTTCCTCGCCTCGATAGTAAGAATCCAATATGGCCGCGGTAACTACCCAGGAGCCTTAACGAGCGTTTACTCTTGTCGTTAGAAGAATAATTTTTATTAATGATAATGGAGGTTTCGAAACCGAATCTACTTTTCGTTTCACAGGAGGTCTGCTTATATACGCGGCTGGATGTATTTTAAATGCGAGAAAGATGCGCCGCTTAGCGGCGTTGTTGGAAGAGCATTTGCTGAATGGAGGGAAAACGCTCGTTACAGCGTCGGGAAAAGCGTTTCTTAGGCATTTCCAAGTCGTTTGTGTAAACGCTTTATAATTCGCCGCATTGAAAAAGTGTTTGCTGAACGGAGGAAAAACACTAATTTTCTTACGGCGTTGGAAAAAGCATTTGCTAAACGTTTGAAAAGTCTGACAACAAACTCTCTGCACGAAAGTGAATCAGCGTTTACTAAAACGTGCTCTAAAAAGCGTCTCCTCAATTGCAGAACTTTCACGAAACGTTATATATGGGCAATTCTACGTCAAATCGGACAAGATTTGACCTCGTATTTTTTAAATCGATTGAAACTTTTTTTACATGAAATATACATAAAATAAGCAAATACGTATTTTTTTGTTTGTCCAAAAAATTTTTTTTACAAAAGTTATGAACAATACAATTTTCGTCAAAAATGAAGAAGTCATCTACTTTACAAATTAATATCTCTGGTTATATTTGTCGTAGAGAAATATTCAAAAAATCATTTTAAAGCTAAGAAGGCAATCTTTGAAAAAAAAATAGTTTAAGTTACAAAAAATTGCAAATTCCAATTGTTATAAGCAATTGAAATGTTTAATTAATTTTTTCACTAAAAAGTACATTTAAAAAATTTTTTTTAATAATGCTATCTTATTCTTTATTTTATTCTGAAAGTACACATATTTTTTTTTTTATGGAGAAACGATGGATTCTATTTTTTATATAATTTTAATGACTGAGGCGCCGCGCCGCGCCGCGTCGCGCTGTGCTCGCGTCTCTAGTTCGACCAAGTGGCGTGGCGCATTCTTCGGAAATCTTTTGTAGGAAGAAAATACAATATGAATTACATAACTTATAATGTTGAATACAATCAATATTATACAAATCACATTTTTATTATAAATATTATATTTTGAAAATTGTGCAGTATTTTTGTTAAAGTATATCGTTACTGTACTGTATAATTTAATTTTTCTTTCCGTTTTGAATTGCTGGGATTTTCCGTAACGGATGTTACGGATGCTCTAATCTTTTAATTCTTCTTATCGAGAAATTCTTATAAACAATAAACACAGACTTTTAGCGCTCTACGGCAAGTCTCTCGATCTTTAAACCTGTGAGTGATCTTAAGTGTTTTTAAGATTGTGTTTATTTTAGTATACTTTTGCACTTGAAGCAAGTAACATATTATTATTTTTTACGCTATTACATTTTCATCTTCTGTGTGAAGTTCAACAAAATTGCAATTTTAGCAACGTAAGTACATAGTAGGAACTGTGTGTAATTCTGAATAGTGCATAATTCTAATTTACTGTTAGTAGTCAAATTTAAAAAACGCTTATTGCAACGATTTTTATACACTTTCAGCAACAAAATCTTGGAAGCTAGAATCCAAACATGGATGAAAACAGTTATAAAGTACAGTGCTTCAATCCATTCAAATTGAAATATCATAGTATCCGAGATCGGAAACGGTTACGACATATTACAGCAGCGCAACTTAAAAAACTTAACAAAGATGAAACTTTGGTCAACTTATTGATTTGTGATAATTGTCGAATAAAAATTTCAAAATTAAGTTTAAAAATGGATAATAATACCGAAGTTCCATCTACATCTAAACAGAAAGGCACACACACTGTACAGCCTCAAGAAGAGATTGCAAATTCATCGAAAAGTGAAATTGAAACAGTGTTGTTTTCGAGTCTTCCTAGCATTCCAGATTTCCCCGAATACAAAGAAGAGTCATCATCACCTAATCTAGAAACTGAAGAAGCTGTAAATCTGTTAAATAAAAGTGTTTAATTCTATTGCAAGAGTCGCCAATTAAGAAACGGAAATTACTTCAAGAAACATATCCTGCGAACAAATAGGCCAAAATATGTTACACTCTTCGTGAGAAAATGTTCAGTATTAAAGAGGATGACAGAAACAGAGACATTATAACGCAACTGAAAGAGGAGTTTCATAAAACAAGTGACAACAATTTAAAGATTAGAATTTTAACGTTATTTTCGGATTGGACATTTTCAGAAATTTTAACTCACTTTAAAGCTTCTAAACATATGATTAGTGTGGCAAAGAAAGTAAAAGAAGAAAAAGGGATTTTATCATGCCCAAATTTAAAGAGAGGAAAGCGATTGAGTGATGCTTTAGTTGAAAAAATCTTACAATTTTACGAGTCAGATGACATAAGCCGTATAATGCCTGGAAAGAAAGACTATGTCATCATTTATGAAAATAGACAGAAAATTCATAAACAAAAACGTTTAGTGTTGTGCAATTTAAAGGAAGCATTCACAGAGTTTAAGAAACAATTTTCCGATGAAAAACTCGGCTTCAGTAAATTTGCCGAATTAAGACCAAAATATTGTATCTTAGCTGGAGCAAGCGGTACACATACAGTTTGCGTGTGTGCAATTCACCAAAATGTAAAATTGATGCTTGATGGTGGCAAAATTGAAAAATTGTCTCAAAGTATGACTAAACCTATAAGAACGTATCGCGATTGCTTAGACCAAATTATTTGTAAAAATGCAACAACAGATTGTAATTTGAATCGTTGCAAAAAATGCCCAGGAACAACAGATCTTATTAATTCATTACAATCTGTTTATGATGAAGAATTTACTGACACAATTGTGTATAAACAATGGGTTACTGTTGATCGAGCAACTTTGGAAACGATGCAGACCTCTGTACCAGATTTTTTAGAAAAATTGTCATCTGTCTTACCAAAATTATTATCACATAATTTTATTGCTCAGCAACAATCAAACTTCTTAAAACATAAAAAAGAAAATTTAACAAACGAGGAATGCATTGTAACAGGTGATTTTTCGGAAAACTATGCATTTGTATTTCAAGATGCAATTCAAGGAGTGCATTGGAACAATGACCAAGCAACTATACATCCTTTTGTTATTTACTACAAAGAAGAATCAACACTGAAACATAAAAGCTTAGCTGCAATATCAGACTGCTTGAAACATGATACTGTTGCTGTTCACTTATTTCAAAGACAAGTTATTGAAATAATCAAGAACATAACAAACGATGTAAAAAAAATTATTTATTTTACTGACGGTGCTGGAGCACAATATAAAAACAAGAAGAATTTTATCAATCTCTCCCACCATTACGACAACTTTGGCTTAACTGCAGAATGGCATTTCTTTGCCACGTCTCATGGCAAAGGACCCTGCGACGGAATTGGCGGAACAATTAAAAGATTAGCAGCAAGATATAGTCTTCAACATTCAGATGAAATTATTAAAACTCCAAGAGATTTATTTAACTGGGCGAAAATAAATACTCCAAATATAGAATGTTTATACTTTGATAAAGCGGAATATAATAATTATTTTAATTTTTTAAAGCCACGATTTGACTGCGCTGTGCCCATAACTGGTACAAAAAAATTTTATTCGTTTATACCGATTGACAAAAAACAAATTGAAGTTCGAGAGTTTTCATTTTCAAGCAAATGTTCTATCGTTAATGTAATGAAATAATCTTGTGATTTTTTAAATTGTATTATTATTTAATTGTACTATTTTTAATTGTAAGCGAGACGAAAATTTAAATGACGACGGTTTGCCGAATAATATTTCGTTCAGATACTGGGGGAGAACACGATAACCGGGGCCCCTTGATTTGACTGTGGTTTCTGGTAGTATTTTTTACGCTGAACAAAAAATTATATAGGTCTTATAGGGCTAACTGCTTTAGTTTTCGAGATATGCAGTATTAAAGCTCAAAATAAATATAACTTGGTAAATGTCTAGATTAAGGGCGACCTCACCGATTTCAATGACCTTGATATATGTTGTCAAAGTCACGACCCCGAGTGACCTTCAGAAGGTTTTAGCCGTCGCTCGTTATTCATTAAAAAGTTATTAACAAAAAAAAGTTTTGAAAATATAGCAGCTATTTTGAGTATTGGAAAGCATAATAACTAATATATATGTCGAAATAGTTCACGCATACACTTTCCACGCGAACCGAGGTTCACGCACACCCTCCCCGTGCTTTCGGGGGAGGTGCGGTAGTCCCGAAATAGTTCACACATATACTTTCCACACGAACCGAGGTTCACGCACACCCCCCCCCCCGTGCTTTCGGGGGAGGTGCGGTAGTCCCGAAATAGTTCACGCATATACTTTCCACGCGAACCGAGGTTCACGCACACCCCCCCCCCGTGCTTTCGGGGGAGGTGCGGTAGTCCCGAAATAGTTCACGCATACACTTTCCACGCGAACCGAGGTTCACGCACCCCCCCCCGTGCTTTCGGGAGAGGTGCGGTAGTCCCGAAATAGTTCACGCATACCTCACACCGGTGAGGTCGCCTTTAATCTAGACATTTACCAAGTTATATTAATTTTGAGCTTTAATACTGCATATCTCGAAAACTAAAGCAGTTAGCCCTATAAGACCTATATAATTTTTTGTTCAGCGTAAAAAATACTACCAGAAACCACAGTCAAATCAAGGGGCCCCGGTTATCGTGTTCGTGCCAGATGCTGCGAAAGCGGATGTTTATTATTATACGACCGATATCGAAGAGAAGAAATGCTGACGATAAAAATTAAGCAGACGGTGACATAATCGTTAAAAAGACGAGAGAAACTATTTCTCACTCTTAGGCTCCGATTCCAGGAATCAAAATTTAGACGAGAATGCGAATAATTTAAGATTTGTTAATTATTATAACCATTCCAAAAACAAAACTTAGCTAGCCGAAGATAAAGCGTTATGTACAATTAATTAAACAACATCCTTTTCTTGAAACGAAAGAAATTATTACATTATTTTGGAAACACCATTAAGAATCCTATAATATATTACTCATATTAGTCCCCAAAATACAGGTGGCGAAGTAATCGACGGCATCGATGCGCCGCGCTTACTTTGGTCGAACTAGAGACGCGAGCACAGCGCGACGCGGCGCGGCGCGGCGCTTCAGTCATTAAAATTATATAAAAAATAGAAACCATCGTTTCTCCATAAAAAAAAAAAATATGTGTACTTTCAGAATGAAATAAAGAATAAGATCGCATTATTTAAAAAATTTTTAAAAATGTACTTTTTAGTGAAAAAATTAATTAAACATTTCAATTGCTTATAACAATTGGAATTTGCAATTTTTTGTAACTTAAATTATTTTTTTTCAAAGATTGCCTTCTTAGCTTTAAAATGGTTTTTTGAATATTTCTCTACGACAAATATAACCAGAGATATTAATTTGTAAAGTAGATGACTTCTTCATTTTTGACGAAAATTGTATTGTTCATAACTTTTGTAAAAAAAATTTTTTGGACAAACAAAAAAATACGTATTTGCTTATTTTATGTATATTTCATGTAAAAAAAGTTTCAATCGATTTAAAAAATACGAGGTCAAATCTTGTCCGATTTGACGTGGAATTGCCCATATAGCGTTTGATAAGCGTTTTAAAAGCGTTTAAAACCTAACGGCGTTGTGTAAGCGTTCTTACAAAGTTTGAAAGCGTATAAATTCTTTTAAAAAAACCTCATTAAACGGTTGTCAACGCTTTATAAAGCTTCTTATTTTCGCTAGGAAAGTTACTTTTAAGGATGTATCACACGTACAATCTTAGACAAAAGTGCATGAAATTTGAAATACTTGAATATCTACGCCTAACGCATAGTAAATCTAGATGTAAGATACTCAAATGATAGTAGGAGTCTTATTTTTACTCCTAGAAAAGTATTTTTTACTTTATAAATGTTTTTTCCGTATTATTTGCGATTTTTGTAATTTATGAGCCTAAACTTTTGGCAGTGAAAATGCCCTGATTTCAACTTCATAACGTCAAATTATTTCAAAGCAAAAGACATTATTCAGCAGTGCTGATAAACAAATGTGACTTTAATAACGTCAAAAAAGATAAATATGTATCATATAAACGATAATTTTGAATATTATTTATTATAAACATTGTTATGCGACTCTCTCAAAAGAGACGTGACAACGCTGTATGACTCGATTCACGTAGGTTGGCAGCCTTGCACAGTACCAAAACAGTGCAAGACTTGACGCGAGCTCCGAGGTTATATCTGTCGTTTACATTTTTACAATGTCAGACAAAAGTTATCGGTGGAAAGGAAAATTAGTGACAAAAGCCCTTTATGAAAAAAGACTCGCTCAACGAAAAGCTGGAATAGAAACGTGCAATAAGCGAAGAAAAGTTTCGACTGAACCGGAGGAAAGTAATCCCATAACCAATGAAGATGTGGAACAACAAACAAATGTCATCGATGGACGACGTATTGTCGATTTGAACATCTTGGGACAGCAATTATGGTGCTGTTCTTGTACCGAAGCTCTTTCTCTACAGTACATAGAAAGTGAGATACGAAGTGGCTTGGGTTCTCTATTTCTAGTACGGTGTCATAAGTGCCTCGTCGTGAATAAAGTTTGCACAGGCACGCAACAATATACCGATAAACACAGCCCTCGCTTCGACATTAATTCGGAAGCAACATTAGGTAATACTTTATGACAGATTATTGTGCTTCTATTGTTATTAATTTTATAATTACTATTTATTATTTGTACATATTGAATTTTTCGCTCTGCAGGTATCCTACATTGTGGTTTAGGATGGACACACTTCCAAAAAATGCTAGCATGCATGAACGTACCATGTATGAATTTTAACACATTTAAAAAATATGAACAAGAAGTGGGAGTTGCTGCGGAGGAAGTAGCGAATGAAAGTTGCGTAGAAGCCACTGCGCTGGAAAGAAAACTCACTATCGAAAATGCTGAGAGCATCGAAAAGTTATTGTAAATGACTACATCTTTTATAAAATAGCATATTTTACGTTAATATTTATATATTCATATTTTTGAATTCTAATTGTAAATATGAGTCATTCAATTTGTGTTTACTGTTTGAAAACATAAAGTAATTCGGCTTTTATATTCTCAATGGTTATTTACAAATCAGGTTATTTACAAATCACAGTTATTTACAAATTAGTTATTTACAAATTAGTTATTTACAAATTAGGTTATTTACACATTAGATTATTTACAAATTAAATTATTTATAAATAATAATTATTTTGATCAACGTTCTTCGATGTAGAATGTATTATGTAATCTAAGCTCTCTTCGAATCCTAATTACACACTTATTAAAACTGAGAAAAATAATATAAAAATAAACCTATGTGTATTTACTCTTCTTTTCAGGCCTGAACAGTTCCAATCCAATTTTATAATTAATTCTCGACCGCAAAATGATCCTATTCCTACCTGTATTGAATCCGAACCTGAACAAGAACCTACTGTTACTTTCAACGATGTAATCCGCGTTGCAGTGTCATACGATATGGGATGGAGTACGCGAGGTGCAGGTCGAAATTACGACAGCTTGAATGGCTTCGGTGCCATTGTTGGTTACCGTAGCGGAATGATTTTAGATTATTCAACATGTAATCGGATGTGCAAAAAATGCAATGCAACCGATCAACCTCCGGATCACGATTGCCGCAAAAATTTTGATGGTTCGGCGGAAGCTATGGAGCCTCACGTCGCTAAGAAACTCATTGTCAATAGCAGCATACTTAGGGCCCAAAATGTAGAAGTGGGTGTACTCATAGGAGACGATGACAGCACAACCAATGCAGTATGCCAAGCTGCCAGCAAACATTCCATCGTGAAACAATCCGATATGAACCACACATCAAACAGCGTCAAAAAAAGATTATACACGATTCAAAAAAACCATAAAGAACTTACAAAAAACTGCATTACATATCTCCACCGGTGCTTCACGTACGCTATGTGTCAGAATAAAGGTAACAGCAGAGCGATGGCTGATGCAATCCGTAACATTCCGTACCACGCTATAAACGACCATAGTAAATGTGGCCACTGGTGTGGTTTCATTCAGGACAAGGAAAATTACGAGCACAGAATCATTCCAGGAGGAATTCGGGAGCCGGGACTGTTCGAGGCACTTCGAGAAATCTTTGACAAGCTGGCCAATAATGCCGTAAAATTTTCGGCGGGTGCATCGAGTAATACCAACGAAAGCCTAAACGCAACTATGGCTAGCAAAGCTCCAAAATCTCGATGTTACAGTAAAACTGCGTCCGCCGACTTCCGATTCGCTTGCACAGTTGGCCAGAAAAACATCGGGGAAGGATACACGCAAGCGATACTGAAAAAGCTGGGCAAATCGCCGGGCAAGCACCATTCGCGACATGTTGCAGCGTCACAAAAAATTCTCCAAAGGCGACGGCAATTGATGAAGACATCAGCTTACAAGAAACGACGTATGCATTTGAAAAAGCTGCGGGCGGCTTTACGTCATAGAAAGGAAAACGTCAAAGGCATCACTTATCAGAGCAATGTCGATCTTTTAAATGAACTTGCAGAGGAAGACAAGACAGATCTAGAGGAAGAAGACAATAATGACATTGCTATTGTTCTATTAGATTTAGAAACATCCGGCTTCGAAATGAATTGCGACATCCTCCAAATTGCCGCAAAATATGGCAAAAATTCGTTCGATATTTATGTTAACCCGGTTCAAGATATTTCTGTGAGTGCCAGTCAGGCGAATGGTCTAACGAGCTGTTACGGAGAACTCATGTACAATGGTCGACAAGTTCCATCTGTGCCGATAAGAGCTGCGTTGGGAAGCTTACATGGGTGGCTAACATCGCTCGGAAAAAAGTGTTGCATTGCTACACATAATCTTTCATTTGATGGGCCCAGATTTATGAAACAAGTCATAAAATGTTCTCTAGAAAATGAATTTTCCGAAGTAGTTTATAGTTTTGTTGATACGTTACAGGTTATTAGAAATAGTACTGGTCGCAAAGGAAAAGGGGCATGCTCAATTAGCGGATTGGCAAATGCATTGAACATTTCTACCGTTGGAGCTCACAATGCGTCACGCGATTGTGTGATCCTGTCTAAAATACTAAATAAGTTGAAGATAACGACGCAACAACTTTTAACAAATTCAAAGACTTTCTCCGAACAAACTTTTATATGGAATACTCAGCAGAAAAGTACTGAAATTCTGTCAACATTAGCAGCTATGAAAAATATTGGTTTATCAGTCCGCAAGAAATTGGCGTTAGCTGAACTCGATATGAAAACTTTAAAAAATTCTTATGCACTGTGTGGAGCTGACGGACTTGCCGAATTTCTTGAGACAAAAATCAAACAAAAAACTTTACAAAAAATTCAAAAAGAATCAATAAATAAAATTATTGATTTTTTACGGCAAAAGAAAGATTAATTTTGCCAAAGAAAAACCAAAGAGATTATTTAATATAGTTTATTTTGTTTTTATTGTCCTAGTTTATGAAAAAATATAGTCTTTTATGTATACTGAATATACTTTTATTATGCAAACTGTGGTTGTAAGTGAACATGTATTGATAATATGACACTTATTAAAACTGAGAAAAATAATATAGAAACACACCTGTGTGTATTTACTCTTGCAAAATTATTGCTTCTTATTGTGTAATTTTTCCTGCGTTATTTGATATTCATAATCCCGCTATGTTTCTCATTTCCCCTTTCTATCTCTTCACGAGTGCAACGGAGACAAAAAGTTAGCTAGAAGTAGTAGAAGGCATAGATATACGTGTAGGGGGGGGGGGGGTTTTCCAGTTCCTCGAGTGAGGAGGTTAGGTGCCTTATACACTACAGTAATTGGCACACAATCATTAATCCTTGAGATGAATCGATCCTTTATCTAAATGACTTTATCAATCTTTCTGAAAAAAGACTTAAAAATTATATACAAAATATCGAGTCTCTTCGATCTAATCAATTGAAAAATGTCTATTTCCTCGTAGAAATCCTCCGCTCTGAGTTCCAAGTCCAATGCCACTCTCAAATCATCATACTTATGGCACTGTAGTAAAACATGTCTCAAGTACTCCCTCTCGTAACCACACTCACACCTCTCACAATCCGTATAACCCTTCCTCTTTAAAGAAGCACCAAGATTACAATGATTCGCCCTAATCCTGTTCATAAAAGTCACAAAATATCTTTCGAAGTTGATGCCCCAGAACCAAGGTTTAACAGCGCCACGATCGTAGAAGTTTCGAAAATAAAAGAAGCCCTTGTGCACAGAATCCTGAATTATCGATCGTTGTGTCGCATCCCAAGTCTCCTCTCGAATGCATTTCATGAAATCCCCCAGCGGTATTTCAATGGAGGGATCAGCCTCCTCTTCCGCGGCCTCCTTGGCCAGGCAGTCCGCCAACTCATTGCCAACGATCCCCACATGAGCGGGAATCCAAACCAACACCACTCTCCTCCCATACAGCCTCTCAAGATCATAAACCAACATTCTGGCCTCCGTGATATACCGATTCTTATGAACATTCAACTGATTGTTATGAATTGACTCCAAAACTGATTTACAGTCCGTCAAAATAATAATATCATGTCCTCTAGTATGCCTCTGGATAAGCATCAATTGAAGAGCCGATTTCACAGCAAACGCCTCCGCGGTATATGACGTGCATAGGTATGGCAAACTCATTTTATAAGCAAATTCCTCATCACAAATGACCATACTAGCTCCAGTAGAGCGTTTAGACTCGTCATAAGAACCATCAGTATATATGATCTCTGGGGAGGGCCCCAGGTCGTACGTACCGACGATATCCTGAATAAGTTGGCTATCAAGGAATGTACAGTGCTTTCTGGTAACACCAATATTAAAATCCACAGTCGGAATAAAAGTGTGGGCGCCGAATGATCCAGTGAATGTCTCAAACTTTCTTGCAGCTCCGATTCCCGTGCTAAATGATTGTGTCCTTTTCCAAATTTCAGTAAGCAGGGAGAATTTATACATAGGCTGAATAAACCGTGCATAGTTTTCACCATCAGCTAGACGCTGGAACTTAATGCACAACCCATTGTGATTGTACGCCCTGATTTTATTTACAAAATTGCAACCAAGCATAAATGCACGATCTCTAAGTAGTCTCACCTTAGCCTCAGCTATTAAAACGTTGTTTGGAGTGCTATTTCTGTAGCCGAGAGCAGTGCGAATACCGAGATACTGAGCTCTCTCCAGCTTCAACTGAGAAGCAGCATCTCTAGGAAAATAAACAAAAATACCATAATCGGTTACAGACCTGACAAGACTCTTGTATAACATTAAAGCCGTGTTAACTTCCATTCCTTTAGACACACAACATAAGTATCTAATCAAAGAGTTTGCCCTTGACACCTTGGATCTAACCTCCTGGACCTGCCGAGTGAACCTGAGCCCACTGTCGAGCCAGATGCCCAAAAACTTCGCCCCGTTACTGTTGTGGACATTACAGTCACCGACACGAATGAATAGTTCCCTATCAACATATCCACTCCTGGAAAACTCCACAAGCACCGTCTTCCTCGGAGAGAGATCAAGACCAATTCGCGTAAGTCTCTCAGTTATAATATTGACAGCCCGCTGAAGGAGCAGTCTATTCCGTCTGCGATTCGGTCCAAAGACATACAGACCCACGTCATCAGCAAACTCAACGGCTTCAACGCCTTCGGGGAGGTTGGCGCATAGTCCCCGGGTGTAGAGAGAATATAATGCCGGGCTCAGAACAGCGCCCTGCGGGAGCCCCGTAAAGACCAGTCGATCCACAAATTCCTGAGAATTAATTATGAAACGTACACGTCTACGATATAGCCAATTACCAATGAATCTGACTATGCCGGTGGGGCAATCAAGCGCTATAAGTTCCTCCAGCATAATGCGGTAGTTCACGCAGTCGTAAGCAGACGACACATCGAGAAAGGCCGCCAAAAGATATTCCCCCGCACACAGGGACGATTTGATGTCAGTAACAATTCTAGCCAAATTATCAGCACATGACTTGCCTCTTCTGAAGCCACTCTGCGATGAGCTGAATTTATCCTCCCTTTCTGCCCACCAGATCAATCTTTCATTTATCATGCGTTCCATGAGTTTCCCGATACACGAAGACAATGAAATAGGACGAACCTTCTCCTTCCCGACCTTATCAATAAAAATAACCTGATAGTCCTGCCAGTCTGACGGCAAATTTCCCGTCTTCCAAACTATATTGAAGATCTTAAGAAGACAAACTCTTCCGGAGTCCGACAGGGTAGTAATCATCCTATATTCCATTCCATCGAGGCCCGGAGCAGAATCCCTCCTAACCATATTGATCGCTCTGTCTAACTCCGAACGGAGAAACGGGGCCTCCAATTCCTCATCTGCACAGTCAACGGCAGAGATCGTAATCGGCTCCGCACCAACAAATGGAGGAGCCAAGGCGTCAATTGATCTTCTAATTTCGTCTTCTCTGCTCTTAGTAGACCATGAATTCCATTGAATATTTTTCCCGGCGTTCTTCAAAATGCGCATGGTGTTCCACACATACCCCAGACTCGTAAATCTATTAATATCCTTACAGAAATTTTCAAAGCTCTCTCTCTTCTTACTTCTAATAGTTCGTTTGGCTAGAGCTCCCATCTTCTTGTATTCAACCCACGCCTGGAGAGTCTTGGTTCTTCTAAATTCGGCGAACGCTTCCTTTCTATTGCGAATCACAGACTCACACTCCGCGTCCCATCATTTATGGGATCTTTTAACTTTATCTGGAACTCCTTCTCGTCCTAGATCAGGCGAAATTCTACGTCTGCCGGAGGCGGTGGCGACCGATCTCTTGAGAATATCAATAAATTGACGATAATAACCCTCAAAATCACTCTCAAACAGCTCAATGTTCGGTAAGAGAGAGGCCGTGATCTCCTTCTCAGCCAAATCACCGTATTCGGACCAGACAGTTCTTTTAGATGAAATTCTATTGGTGAGTTTTCTGTAAGTCTGTATAGAAATATCAAAGCTAAAAGAGAGAGGATAGTGGTCACTGTCCCAAGTTTCCTCCATTTGTCGGCACGTGACACGATCGATGATGTCCCTCGTACCAAACATCAAATCTATGTTAGAGTCCCGCTGTCCACGCGCACCAACACGAGACATAGTGTCTGTGTTTATGCAGAAAAGGTCCTCATCCGTCATGGTCTCGCACAACATATCACCATTGTCCGTGGTAGAGTGGCAATTCCACGCGACGTTATGGGCGTTAAAATCACCTAGAATGACAGAGTCAATAGATCTATCGCCAATACTATTAACTAACGAATTAAGGTCCCGTCTCGTGATGGCATCACGGGGGTGTCTGTTATATGGCCAGCACATTTACGTTCTTATGTAAGTTCTTTGTCTTGATACCCACCGCATCATAACCTGCAGGAATGTTAGTCATAGTGATAACGTCGAAATGAACATGATTACGGACAGAAATCGAGACACCACCACTGCCAAGCGGGTTTGCGCTATGCACCGTCTTAAATCCGGAGAAATAGACAAACTTCCTCCCAGTACATCTTGTCTCAGTCAACACCACAATATCAAAGTCCGTGACGCGTTTGGAGAGCTCATCTTTGCTGGTCTGATATCCACGGCAGTTCCATAATACTTAGAAGGTTGAATTGTATAAACAAAGGGGAGGCTAAAATCTCTCTTCACTATCCCATCGTGCTCTCGCAGCCGATCCCTCCACTTCATGACCTCCAAGGCCACCATGACCCCGAGAAGGCCATCCATATCGGCGAGGGTCACTGTAACTCATCAATGCTTCCATTAAAAATTCTCTAACTTCTGGGGTTCTATGTAATATTTGCAAAACATTATCTAATGCGTCTCTGATGTAGCGATCCTGCGAGCGAGGGACTCCTCGCACCGCATCCGCGTCCTCCCGGATGACATCCGACCAAGCGGCCGCATTTCGAGATGCTGTCAGGGCAATACCTCTCCTTTCTTTGGAGATATCCCCTGCTCGTGAGTCAAATTGTTTGTAGTGGTCCCTGACCACATTGGCATAAGGCACATGTGTGTCCCTAGATCTCCTGTCTCTACGCAGGGGAGGATTGTGAGCATCCTCAGTACGGGTCCTCAGCAGCGCAGGCACCTGCCGCCCGCTACGCTCCTCATTATCCACCTCTCTATGAGATCTGTCCCCGGGGGGAGCCGGCAAAGACGGCCAAGCGTCTGGGTTCAAAAATCTGTCATACGCCCTGGGAGGAGCTATCTTATCCCCCTCCACTATCCGTCGTGCACTGTGAAACGAAATGTTTTTAAAAGCCATCAAAACATTAATATTTTTATTTTTCTCATAGGCAGAGCAGCTTCTAAAAGTAGACTTGTGGGAGCCTCCACAATTGTAACAACGCGTGGGTCTATCACATTGGCCATGAGATTTTTCCCCGCAAACGATACAACGGGTCTCGCTTTTACACGCGATCTTTGTGTGTCCAAATCTAAAACAATTGTAACATTGTTTAGTTTGAGGTATATATAGTCTTACCTTTAATCCCACACCATTAGAAAATATCTTAAGATCATGAACTTTATTATCCTTGTACGTAATAACAATGTTGTCTGTAGCCAGCAAAGAAGATTTCTTAGTCGTAGGGTCCCACCTTCGTCGGTACATACGTTCTAGTTTAAGGATGTTTGCTTTGTTCTGTATTACCATCCAAAGGTCGGTAATCGACGAAGGCCAGTCTGTAATAACACCTTTACAAGTCACTGATCGTTGTTCTAATAAAGCTTTTAGTTTGACAGGAACACTCAGTTTATTAATGATATCCAATGCCCGATTGGCATCGACATAACCCTTAAATGTAGCCTCCGCCGAGAAGTGGTTAAGCATAACGACCGATGTTGGAAAAATACGGAGGTCCACCAAAATTGACCAGATTTTTATTTCATTCATACCTTTTCTCGTGGACGCCTGGTCGGGAGGTAATCGAAGAGTAATTTTAGCATTACCTAAGAAGTTATCATCAAATCTTGCAAAGCGATGCGCGTCATGTATTGGATTTCTAAAGTCCCATTTAACTAAAGCAGAGCCGTTCACTACATAGGCTTCCTTGTCGAGAAGATCAGGCAAAATATTTACATTCGTATCACACATGCCAACACTACTGTTCACGTGATCCTCATGAGGCGGCGGAAGGGCACTTAAATCGTCCTTGTTTCTGCCATCCCCAACGGGCGGGGTCACTTGGTTTATTAAAAAATCGTGGCCCCGATCCTGTACGGACTGATTCTGGAGACTAGCCTCCACTTCTATATTCATCACTCCCAAAACAGGGGGGAGATTGCAACTCTTATTCAGGTCTTCGTCCCGCCGTCTCTTTGCTACGGATTGTCCTTGACTTTTTGTCGTCTTCTTATCCTCCGTATTCTCTGCCGTGATGAGCTCGTTGGTAATTTCATCAAATTCTTGCTCAGTGTAACAGGTTTTCAACTTCTTATGAGTTCCACGCGAACCATTGACTGAAGCGCTGGAGTCATCATGTGGACGTGTCGTGTCCCGTCCTACAGGATCCATCTAAATCCTAATTAATGGATTAAATGCTCCCCCTCCGAGAGGGGAGCGACAAGCTGTAACAAAAATATAAGTATCCCCCTGAGGGACAACCGTATCACCCTCTCAGAAAAAAGCTATCGGTCACAGTCTCAATACTGAAAAGCCCGGTATAAAGCGGCAGAGCGCGCACGCAACTCACGTCCGACTCACACGACGGTCCGAGTCGAACCGATATACGTGTAGCGACAGCCATAAGTTATGTTCGCTTGCCCAGCTGATTGTGACGTTGCCGCGCTTTCACGAGCCATCGAGATACATTCGTGCCGACAGCACAATTATCTCAAGTTATAATTTATTTCTTTAAAACGGTGTAGTGAAGACAATTGAAACTTGGCAGATATTTTCATCTATTCGTATACTAGATGTACAAAAAAATTCAAAATATTGGTAGCGCTCCTTCAACATTTTTTTAGCTGTTTTATCCGCCAAAATCGTC
This sequence comes from Temnothorax longispinosus, assembly GCF_030848805.1. Taxonomy (NCBI): domain Eukaryota; kingdom Metazoa; phylum Arthropoda; class Insecta; order Hymenoptera; family Formicidae; genus Temnothorax; species Temnothorax longispinosus. The sequence goes on from NC_092364.1 coordinate 9,048,433, forward strand.
TCTTCCCATCTGAATACGTGTAAAATCCATGAAAATTAAAATCGTTATATCTCAGCAACCGTTTAGTGGATTCGTTTCTACTTTTTTGTAGCACATCAGGAAGACTAAAAGAACATTCTCACAAATTTTTATCCACTTGGTAGCGCTTTGAAAATAGGTGCAATACATCCTTAATAGTACAATAATTCTGTTAGAGCCTGTTTACACGAGGCGTTTTTGTCGCGCGGATGCCGCGAAATTGCCGCCGCGCGTCAACGTTCGCAATCGCACGTTGTCGCAAGGCGAAGTGCAAGAACGCACGCGTACGCGGAACGGCGTACGCGCGATCACGCGCGACGGCGAATGCCCTATGGACACAATATAAACAGTAGCGACAGTAAACGGTTTTAGTGGGCCGAAATTCCAGTTGGTTAGGGTACACCAGGAATATGATGGCCTGTATGTATGACAAAGAGAAAGATAAGTAGATAAGGTAAGCCGGTTCTGGATCAAGGTGTGGTGCTCGCGCAAGGTGAGGGGCGAGGGGATCTCGGCGGGGCATCCCCCCCTGATGACGTCATCGGCGTGGAGGGGGGCCATCACGTGGGTACAAGGCGATTTTTATAATTAAATAATAATAAAAAATAAATAATAAATAAATAAATAAATAGATAGATAGATAAATACATAAATAAATAGATAGATAAATAAGTAATAAATAAATAGATAAATAAATAAATAGATAAATAAATAAATAGATAGATAAATAGATAAATAAATAGATAGATAAATAGATAAATAAATAGATAGATAAGTAAATAGATAAAGACAAAAAAAGTAATTTGGAAGCATAAGTTGTATTTTCTTATATTAGCCAGAAAGTGTTTTGAATCTGGAGTGGTTTCTCTTATTAATTCTCCTAAATCCTCTGGTGGCGGAGTAATTAATGGCAGTTTGACCTTGCCGTTAGAGCAACACATTCCTGGCGTCTCCTCTTTCCATTTGTATGCTTCACAATGCACACAAACATTCTCCATTTTGCCAATCACCACTTTCGGATGTTTGTAGTAATTTTCCTTTGGATTAGAGGCAAACGCTGCGCGTTTTAAATCTTGCCATGCAAAACCTCTGGTTGTGTGTGCCCTTAATCTAAGACCAGCAAGTCTTTCTTGAGTTTGCTCGTGCGTCTCATTTGTCCTGTAGGTAGCGGTCCTTGTTCTTAGACAGGCAAGTCTTTCTTCAGTTTGCTCAAACGTCTCTTTTGCCCTTAAATTTAAGAACCTTTTTCTGACTTCGGCTATTCTGGCCTTTGTTTGTAAAGGTGTCTCATTTTCCCTCTCGATCCTTTTTTGTTTTGCATCAGTAGAAATTTTCCCAATTAAACTTCTTTTTTTAGGAGGCATCTTAATATCTAAATTATAAACCTAACTGGAAAATAAGAAATGTAATATCTGCAATGCTTAATACTTTCTAGAAAACAATTTTCAATTCTTGTATCAAAACGATCAACATTGCTAGAAAGGAAAAATATCAGGCACAGAAAGATTTAGGCACAGAATTATAAACTTAACTGGAAAGTAAAAAATGTAGTAATTTCTAGAAAAAAATTTTCAATTTGTCAAACATATTTTAATTCAAGATATATACCCAGGAAAAAAAAGATTATATATAATTATATATGTGATTATAGGGGAGACCGGGGCTAAAACGTCAACGGGGTTGAACCGTCAAATCAAATATCTCGAATATCTCGGAACCTGTATATTGTGCGAACTCGCTATTAACATTGTAAACGCTGCTTATGGTACCCATGTAATCAACGGAGTTTCGGCAGGTTACCTGCCGTGTTATGATTTTTACGAGGGCAAACGTGTTTTTAGAAGGTGAAAGTTACATTTTCTGCGCGTGGAAATTTTGTAATATCTGCAATAATATTTGCTCTCCAAATCTCAAGGTACGTGATTATAAAGAGTAATGCATGCTGAACACGAATCCAGTGTAGTTTTTTCATTATCGTTGATGTCAAATATTTCGTGGGCGATCAAACCTGAAACTTGTGTTTGGGGCTAATCCGTCAGTAAGCAGTCCGGGTGCATTTCCAAGGCATTTCCGGGCATTTCCAGGCTCACTGCATATGGAATATAGATGAGACGGAAATTCGGTTTTAACGTAATTTTTTTTTATTAAACGGTCTGATAGATCATGGCATACTTTCTTTGTAAACTTTTTGAATTTTTGCAATATCTTCAAAATTAAAGAAAATATAGTACACGAAAATGTGCTGTGACGTCATACCTTATATAAGAAATGACGTCATACCTTTTGAAGTTGCCGTTATCAAAGAAACTTTAGCAAGCTATAACTTTCTCAAATTTAGGTTTTTTTTTAATTAAAAAAGTACTAAAAATTGGCTTAGATTCTCTACATTAATTATGGATACCGCTTAATAAACAAAAAAAATGTTGTATAGGAACTGAGTATCAAACTTTTTATTCGAAGGGAAGGAAAGAACGATGCCTTAATTGCTTAATGAATCAATTATATTTTATTTGGCAGAATCTCATAGAATACCAACATTCGTTGCACGGGTAAGGAAAACTGCCAAAAACCTTACCAGTATTCATAAAATAAAAGTACAATGTTTATATCATTTTATAACAAAATCAAAGTATTACATTCGGTTGCGCAGGAATGCAGCAATTAATGTTTATCTCAATTTTAGACAATATCAAAGTAATTTGAAAGAAATCAAATAAATTCTCAATATAATAAACAGTCATAAACATATGTCAAGAACATAAATCATACAAAAATAATTCAGTAAATAATTATATAGAATTAATGTCATTGATGATTGAAGATTAGTTAATTCTGTCTTATCAGGTATATTCTCTTTTGGAATGGAATTCTTAGACAAGAAGATTGACTCTCCTTTATTCGTCTGATTACTGACAATGAGTTGAGTTACTATTTCAGCTGAACACATTTACTAAGTATATAATTTCTGAAAGGAAAGATCATGTTATAATAGTATGTCGTACTTCAATCATTATTGACCGAGATAAACTTATAAGTAAATTAGACACGGGTATTGCAAATTATTACTGAATCTACGCAGAAAGAAACGTAAAAAAGAAAGTAATCATAATTACTAATAATTGAATAAAAGGAATATAGTTTTCTTGAACAGAGAATTTAGACAGTATTTGATTACCCGAGGACAATATTTATATTGCCTTTAGTCACACTTCGAACACGCTATATATTATGCTTAGAATTCGATATGTATTATAATTTTAACACGGTATGTATCAATTAAGCTTAGCACACGCAATGTACAACATTTCAAACACGCAATGTATCATATAGATAGAAGACACACAATCATCTTATATTTACGAGAGTTTACAAAGGAACTGATATATATTTACTCGTCTTCTAGAAAGTTCACAAAGGAACTGAGATATCTTGAATAAGGCCTTTCGATTGTATTACTTTATGCGCGCCACGGAATGCAATCGTGAAAATCTCACGATATTCTCAGTAACCAATATCCGAGGATTAGGCTATGTATAGCCTGAATATAATGTAAACCCAAGAGCGGTTTTACCACAATGATAAGGTTACCTCGCAATTAGCCACAATAGGCTTGTTCCAGGATGGAATATCTGGAATATTCGACTCCTCGAAAGTATACTTATCAAGTATAAGGACGTCGCAATGGATCCTCGTCCTTCCAAAAATATATCTCGGGATTAATGGCCGCTCTCGTTTTTTACTATCGGATTTTCCTCGTTCCTCCTTCAGCAGTCAGAAAGTCCGGAGACAAGGTTTCGTCTTTCCAAAATAGCGATGTAGCTCTATATAACAGCTCTGCTTCCTCAGAAGCCGGGATATTAATGATTTTACGATTATAGAAAAGTAGCGTATCTACGCAATATCAAAGCAATAACTGAGATGCTCACTCGTTGAGCGACCGAAAAGAAGTGACGACGAGATCGTCGTTGTTTTCGCGGTAAAATCAGGGAATGCCTGCGCGTCAGCGTTGCGCACAAATATAGAAAGAAACACGACTCATGCGTTAAATTGGACGTATGCCTCGCAGCGCGACAACAGCAGAAACGCTGCCCGATAGATAGCGCGCTTACGGGAGGTCAATAACAAATAAATCTATCTATAGATTTCTCTCTGCTCATGGCTCTGTTTTACCCTAGGTAGCTCTGCTCGTTCTTACTCTCAATTCGAATAAATGCTAGATTCTGAACAAATATTAAAACCGAATTACAACCGTTCAGACACCGAATAGAGTCATCGGACGTCGAGGAGTGAAACAAGTCGGGCGAGTGACTTCTGCGGAAGTAGGAACTCTCGTAACTATTTTTTAATAATGCTTTGCATAAAAATTTTATATAAATTTTTATATTTTTCTCTTAAAAAACAATTATTAAAATGTATCCTATCATTTTTCAGGATTAAATGTACGTATATGTATTGAAAATGCAGTGTGACGGTTAAACCCCGGCATTTTTGAGATTTCAATTTTTCCACCGTTGTCGTTTTTGCTCTATACCGGTTAAACAAAGCGGTAGACAAAAATTTCCTATATAAATTTTGTAGCTAAAGGTTCACTCTTTACAGTGGTATATCACATTTAACTAAAATTATTTATTTTGTTAGAAATCGGCACCGAAAAAAACTGACGGTTTAGCCCCGGTCTCCCCTACTTTATATAAAATTATATATGGGTCTATATATTATTATATATGATCATATATAAGTCCAAATTAGATATGAACAATAGATCATATATGCACTCATGCTTTATTATCAAAGTTAAACAGTTCTTTTTTAATATATATTGACTATATACGATCATATATGATTATATATATATATATATATATATATATATATGTTACGAGCAATTTGATAAATTGGGCATTATGCATAATGGCCGGGCATTATGCATAATTCCCAATTTGTTCGGCCAATATGATTAATAGAGAAGAATTAATCAAATTGCCCGGTCATTATGCATATTTCCCAATGCTAAATGGTCATTTTGATAAATCATCTCATTTGAGTTGATTTTCCTGGCAATCTTAAGCCCCTTGCACAATAGGCGATAGCGATAGCGGACTTAAATATTTGTTAAAACTAAATAATTTGTTAAAACAGAGAATAGTTGATATATGAAAAGTAAATATTTATGTGTACTTTTCATATACCAACTATTCTCTGCTTTAACAAATTATTTCTGTTACAAATATTAAGCGTTTAAGTTAACGAAACATAAATAATTTGTTAAAGCAGAGAATAGTTGGTATATGAAAAGTACACATAAATATTTACTTTTCATATATCAACTATTCTCTGCTTTAACAAATTATTTATGTTACAGATATTAAGTGTTGAAGTTAACGAAACAGAAATAAAATTGTTAAAGCAGAGAATAGTTGGTATATGAAAAGTTCATATTAATGATTTTCGTTAAAGCAGGGCACACACACATGTGTATGCCCTGCTTTAACGAAAATCACAACTTCTATAAAGCAGGGCATACACCAGCATACACACGTGTGTGTGCCCTGCTTTAACGAAAATCACAACTTCTATAAAGCAGGGCATACACACGTGTGTATGTGCCCTGCTTTAACGAAAATCATTAAACAGTTACATCGTGCAGAATAACCAAGCATCTCGATTCAAGCAGTTAGGTCTCACGCTGGGAGTTTCATTAGTTTAATTATGCGTGGGAAGCACACACACACACACACACACAACGGGGGGGTGCGAGGGGGGGCCTTCAGCCCTCCCTCCCCCGCACCCACCCCGCCGGTAGGCTGCGTGGACCTCGCTTTACAACATAAAGTACATGCTAAGTTGTAAAGCGAAATTATAAAGCACATGCATGGAGGGGTGCAAGGGGGCTTACATGCGTGAGCGCACGTGAACAGAAAGGCTTTTCTCCCCTGCACCCTCCCCCATGCATGTACTTTATAATTTCGTTTTACAACTTAGCATGTACTTTATGTTGTAAAGCGAGGTCCACGCAGCCTACCGGCGGGGTGGGTGCGGGGGAGGGAGGCCGAAGGCCCCCCCCTCGAACCCCCCCGTTGTGTGTGTGTGTGTGTGTGTGCTTAAGCCTAAGTTGAACGAAATCGGTGAGGAAGCCACTATTCTTCAGATTTACCCAGTTAAATATTTTTAAAGCGCGTCATCTAACCTATGTAACTGTTTAAAGCGCGTCACTAACCTACATAGGTTAGATGACGCGCTTTAAAAATATTTAACTGGGTAAATCTGAAGAATAGTGGCCTCCTCACCGATTTCGTTCAACTTGGGCTTAATCGACGCGTTTTTGCACGAAACGACCGAATCTGGCAGAAAAAAGTGTCGCTCTGCCCCGCGAAGCGAGATATTAACGGTTAAAGTTGACAGGAATCAAGTTATGATTCCTGTCATACCGACGAGATGCAGCAACTACGACCATGCCCTGCGGCCACACGCGCATGCTCAGTGGTCGCACGCGCATGTAAAACTGCGCCAATTTTAAATGAATCAATCGTGCAGAATAACCAAGCATCTCGATTCAAGCAGTTAGGGCTCACGCTGGGAGTTTCATTAGTTTAATTATGCGTGGGAAGCACACACACACACAACGGGGGGGTGCGAGGGGGGGGCCTTCGGCCCTTCCCTTCCCCGCACCCACCCCGCCGGTAGGCTGCGTGGACCTCGCTTTACAACATAAAGTACATGCTAAGTTGTAAAACGAAATTATAAAGTACATGCATGGGGGAGGGTGCAGAGGAGAAAAGCCTTTCTGTTCACGTGCGCTCACGCATGTAAGCCCCCTTGCACCCCTTCATGCATGTGCTTTATAATTTCGCTTTACAACTTAGCATGTACTTTATGTTGTAAAGCGAGGTCCACGCAGCCTACCGGCGGGGTGGGTGCGGGGGAGGGGGGGCCGAAGGCCCCCCCCCCCTCGCACCCCCCCGTTGTGTGTGTGTGTGTGTGCTTCCTACGCATAATTAAACTAATGAAACTCCCAGCGTGAGACCTAACTGCTTGAATCGAGATGCTTGGTTATTCTGCACGATGTAACTGTTTAATGATTTTCGTTAAAGCAGGGCACATACACACGTGTGTATGCCCTGCTTTATAGAAGTTATGATTTTCGTTAAAGCAGGGCACACACACGTGTGTATGCTGGTGTATGCCCTGCTTTATAGAAGTTGTGATTTTCGTTAAAGCAGGGCATACACACGTGTGTGTGCCCTGCTTTAACGAAAATCATTAATATGAACTTTTCATATACCAACTATTCTCTGCTTTAACAATTTTATTTCTGTTTCGTTAACTTCAACACTTAATATCTGTAACATAAATAATTTGTTAAAGCAGAGAATAGTTGATATATGAAAAGTAAATATTTATGTGTACTTTTCATATACCAACTATTCTCTGCTTTAACAAATTATTTATGTTTCGTTAACTTAAACGCTTAATATTTGTAACAGAAATAATTTGTTAAAGCAGAGAATAGTTGGTATATGAAAAGTACACATAAATATTTACTTTTCATATATCAACTATTCTCTGTTTTAACAAATTATTTAGTTTTAACAAATATTTAAGTCCGCTATCGCTATCGCCTATTGTGCAAGGGGCTTAAGATTGCCAGGAAAATCAACTCAAATGAGATGATTTATCAAAATGACCATTTAGCATTGGGAAATATGCATAATGACCGGGCAATTTGATTAATTCTTCTCTATTAATCATATTGGCCGAACAAATTGGGAATTATGCATAATGCCCGGCCATTATGCATAATGCCCAATTTATCAAATTGCCCGTAACATATATATGTCAAAATAGTTCACGCATTATACACTTTCCACGCGAAACGAGGTGCCACATGGGTTCATGACGCGCTTTACAACTTAGCATGTACTTTAAGTTGTAAAGCGAGTTCCACGCTTTCAACCACAGGGGGGTGCGAAGGGGGGGGGCCGAAGGCTCCCCTCTCGCACCGCCTCGTCTGTGTGTGTGTGTGTCCACGCGAAACGAGGTTCTACATGGGTTCATGACGCGCTTTACAATTTAATTATCCTTTTTTTAATAGTTTTTGTTGATTCATGAGGTAGGGCTGCATCAATTTCTGTTTTCAGTTCACTCAATTCAGCCACACATTTTTCATGCCGCTCGTGTTTCCCGCCTTGCTTTAAAAATACTTTCATTTCCAAGTTTAAGAATGCTTTTGTTTTTCTCCATTGTTATGCAATCTGTCCTAGTCATTCTATGCATAAGTGTTTATTATATTGTGTTTGTTGTTATTGCATTGTTTGATATGGCAGAAACGCGAAAGTACAACACAGCAAGACTGCAAAAACCAAAAATATTGTACGATGGATATAGTTATCATTGTAACAGCTCTAACGGAGATACGAAGTATGTAGATACAAGAATTAGAGAAATATTAGTTTAAGAAAGTAGAAAAACACATATGCATATACATGTATATAAGAAAAAACAAAAGATAGCTTGCCAGCAAACATAATATTACATGTAATGTACATGATGATTATAATTTCCTATTCAACAATGTAACTGTATACAACATATTACGTGTAACTAACATGTATGTTAGTTACACGTAATATCCATGTAAGTCCAACAAACATTATGTTATATGTATGTAACATGTTACATACATATAACATAATGTTTGTTGGACTTATAATTTACTATATTGTATCGTATCTGTTACTATGGGTATATGTTGCATTTGGTGCATTTAATGATAAATAATTTTCCTGCAGATATTACGAATGTACTTTCCGGAAAAATAAAGATATTAGATGTACAGCGCGATTGACATTAAAAAATAATAAATTTATTATAAGTGGGAAACACGAGCGGCATGAAAAATGTGTGACTGAATTGAGTGAACTGAAAATAGAAATTGATGCAGCCCTACCTCATGAATCAACAAGAACTATTAAAAAAAGAATAATTAAAAAGTGAATAAGAAACAATAAAGTAGATAATAAATATTATTAGAAAAGTAACTAATCACTACTTATATTTTGTAATTTTTTCATACATAGATACCCAGTAAGCAAAAAATCATTATTATAATGTTATTGCAACGATATTCTAGAACTTGTAATGTTGTTAAATATGTAGTTCTTAATGTTGTATAGAACATCATTATGAATATACTTTGACCACGATTCCGAAATTTCAGTAATGTTGAAATGGGAGTGCCATAACGTTGCAAATAACATTTTGCTAAGGTTTTTCTATCATTCCTGTAACGTTTTTGAGATAAAAATTTAAACAAACTATCAACTTTATTACAATATTATATTAAGATTACCGTAATATTAATTCTAACGTTTATTTAAAGTTATTATTGATATTTTATTTTTATTTCAGAGAGTATGTATTTATTTTCAATAAAATGCACTACACTAATTACCATAAAAAAGTAGTTTTATTTATATGAACAAATATATACATATACATATACATATATAGGTTTTATTATGAGATATATTTCGTGTGCCAATTATTTCTGCAAATTATCTCTGCCAATTATCTCAGAAAGTATTAATTCTAGGAAGGGATCCTAGGAAGGGATTTTTGAAGTCAACCTTCGGATAAGGGAAATTAAGGTGCCTTCTAACTCTTTTTTAGGCAATGCGATATAGGTGCTCTAGTTTAATATAACTCTTTTACTATTTTTTTCCAAACTCTTATTCTTTCCTTTTAAACAGATTATTAATCTTTCCGGATCTTTACCAAACAGTTGCTGAAAAATAAGAATTTCTCATTCAACTTCAGAAATATTTGTAACATCTTCAGTGATTTAGTCTATGTATCAAAATATATTATGTCTGTTAAGTTAGCACCCCTCCCCCTCCGCAAAAAAAGCAGAATAACACATATGTAGAAATTAAATGCTCTTTATGTGCTAATTATGTGTTCTATTCACGTTTTTTGTGCTCGAACGGTTTCATGGAAAATTGCAATTAAAAGTGGGGATGCTGGCTTAACATAAGCTAGCACCCCTACTCATTAAAATTATATTAAAAAATAAAGTACTTAATACAGTACAATTATGAGCTTTTTATGTGCTTTTAAATGTCTCAAACCAAATTAGTTTATCTGTAATAGTTTAAAATATATACGTAAAAAAAGGATCTATATACTACTGATATAAGAGTAAAGTATCAGTTAAAATACAGAAAGCAAAATAATTCTTGTCTTAAAATGTTTCTTGATTAATGTGTTCTCGAAATATGCACAATGAAATTTTCGTGCTTATCCCCTTTGACTGACCCGAACGTGAACACCCCATACATACAAGAGTAAAGTACCAGTTAAAATACAGATAGCGAATTGGTTTTAGTCTTAAAATATTCCTCAATTTATGTGCTTTCAAAATATGCACAATGAGATTTCTGTGCTCATCCTTTTCGACCGACCCGAACGTGAACACCCCATACGTACAAGAGTAAAGTACCAGTTAAAATACAGATAGCGAATTGGTTTTAGTCTTAAAATATTCCTCAATTTATGTGCTTTCAAAATATGCACAATGAGATTTCTGTGCTCATCCTTTTCGACCGACCCGAACGTGAACACCCCATACGTACAAGAGTAAAGTACCAGTTAAAATACAGATAGCGAATTGGTTTTAGTCTTAAAATATTCCTCAATTTATGTGTTTTCAAAATATGCACAATGAGATTTCTTTGCTCATCCCCTTCGGCCGACCCAAACGTGAGCACCCCATACGTATAAAAATAAAGTACCAGTTAAAATATAGATAGCGAATTGGTTTTAGTCTTAAAATGTTCCTCAACTTATGTGTTTTCAAAATAAACAGAATAAGATTTTTGTTTTGGTTAATGTATTGATTAACTTGTTTAATAAGATTTCAGAAAAATTTTTATTTATATGTATTTATATGTATTTGTATATGTATTTGTATACATTTTTAAAGTTATTTAATATGAGTTAGGAGTAAGTATTGCAAAGTTGCTAAATATTATGGAGAATGGGTCACTGAGATTCTGAACAATATATAAATACATATAAGTAAACATATGTTTAATTAATTTTTAACATTCCCTTTCTAATAATAGAAACAAAATGTAATTTTCAAAATTAGTTACTTTTTAGTAAACTTTAATTTGTATTTATATAGAATCTCTTGTGTATTGTTTTTCATGATAATATTACATGAATGATAGTACAGTTCACGCTACAATTGCGTGACTAATACTTGAAGGATATATTTGTTTTATGATGTATAAAAGAATATGGTAATAGAATATTTAGATATTACATATATAATTGTTTATTTAAAAAATTTGTATCAAAAAATTACATTAACAAAAAAAATTAATGTGATTTTTATGCTTTTAAAATCATTGTGCATATTTCGGGAGCACATAAATTGAGGAATATTTTAAGACTAAAACCAATTTGCTACCTGTATTTTAACTGGTTAGGTACTCTTGTACGTATGGGGTACTCACGTTCAGGTCGGTCGAAGGAGATAAGCATGAAAATTTCATTGTGCATATTTCGAGAACACATTAATCGAGAAACATTTTAAGACAAGAATTATTTCGCTTTCTCTATTTTAACTGATACTTTTTCTTATATCAGTAGTATATATATCTTTTTTTGCGTATATTTTTTAAACTATTACAGATAGACTAATTTTGTTTGAGGCATTTGAAAGCACATAAAAAGCATATAATTCTAGCATATTGAGTTTTTTATTTTATATGTAATTTTAATGAGTGGGGGTGCTAGCTTACGTTAAGCCAGCACCCTCAGTTTCAATTGCAATTTCCCACGAAACCGCTCGAGCACACAAAAATCGTGAATAGAGCACATAATTAACGCATAAAGAGCACTTAATTTCTGCATATGTGTTATTCCGGTTTTTTATGGAGGGTGCTAACTTAACAGACATAAATACATTATATTACTTTTTTACCTTTTAAGATTTTTTCCTTTGTTTACGGATGTTTGCAAATCTAAGCTATTCCATTATAGAGTGTTCCAAGTCTTTCTCTGTGTTACAAGGGATTGTTGTCTAATAGCCTCTAAAACAAGAAGAATTCAATATAGTTTAGATAAGAAAAAGGTTGTAATTTAATATATACATAATTTAATTATAATAAGCAGCTTTACTTACGACTTGTGTAAAAGCTTTTTGGTCATCTTTTAGCATTTCTAGTATCTTGTACAGAGTTTTCCTTATAATATATTGTTCACTGATGTTTATCTTAGCCAGGGTCAAATTTTTCAAATGGTGGTTTTTTGAATTTGATACAACAATTGATCCCATATGTTAAGACATATTCATTGCCCTGTACATATAAAATATGCTTACAATAATCTATTTATATACTTTAGAGTGTGATTATAGCACATATATGTGAAAAAAATATAGAAATAAATAAAAAGTCAGTTTTGGTCTTGTTTGTACTGATCGTTTGTTACATATCTATCAACTTTATACCAATTTTATACTAAATTACTTTTACAGTGATATATGCAAACAATGATGTATTAAAGCCGCACAATACTTCAACAAATCGTCTTCATGCATAGTGTACCAGCTTATTTATACGTTATCATTTACATATTTCGCTAAATTTTGAGGTTATTTTATAGAAAGTTACACTGTTTGATACCATTGAAATAATAGCATTGACGAACCTTGATGATATTTTTAATGTCCAAGGACAAATCTATTATAAAACGTAAAAAAATTAATTGATATTTCCTCTCTTTTGTAAATCTCTCTTGTAAATCGGAAAATGAATCCTACATCACCAGCTACTATTCATAGCACAAATAATTATAGCACGTATATGGTTAATTGAATTCTTATCATTAATATACAACTTTTAGAATATAATAGTTACTACTTATATATAAATATGCTGTAAATAAAGAGCACTCCGCACTCCTCGATTGACACACGTGTATATACGCACTCACGCATCGTATGTAGGATAATCATGTACATCATGGCTGTCGCGATGAGCGTTGCGCACAATATAAAACGATAACATTATAACAACAGAAAATTAATATACTACCAACGTTATTTCTGAGTCCAAATTACAAGGAATTTTGAACTGTTGCATTGATCTCAAATAAATGTCAGAGTAACATTTGAAAAATATTTTCTGTAACATTTTCAAAATATTTTAACAACATTCAGAAAAATCATATTACGAAATAATATTTTTCAAATATGTGTATAATATTATTAAAAAACGTTTAAAAAATACACATAAAGTCAATATTTCTAAACGTTAATTTAATGTTTCTTGCTTACTGGGTACGATCATTTGCTGCCCTTAACAACTGTAGAAAATGTAGAAAAATCCATTGAGCGGCACAGAAAACAACAAAACCTTGGCTCGATTCCCCGAGATTTAAATAATTTACAGCTGTGCTTATTAAAAGAGAATTGGAAACAGTTATTGCAAATAGATCCAGATGCTTTTGTTATAGAAAGTATAAAAAAAGATAATGATACAAAGGCCATTATTTTTATAGATGAACCATTAGAAAATAAAATTATGAATAGTGACGAAGAAAAAATGATATTTGTTGATGGGACTTTTGCAACAGTACCACAATTGAGAGATACTAACTGTCAATTGTGGACTATTGTAATGAGACACAACAATAGAGTAAGCAAAATAAATAATTAATTTATTAGAGAAAAAGAGAGAGAGAGAGAGAGAGAGAGAGAGAGAGAGAGAGAGAACGTAGTAGTAATAGAGAGTTTATTATTTAATTTTTATATTTATTTACAAAAGGCATTCTATATAATATTTATACATATAACGAAATTAACTTTCTTTCAAATTTTAGACATTTCCGATTGTCTACGCCATAATGAAAGGGCAAAAAACTAAGAATTATGTTGACGTGTTAACAACTGTTGTCAATATTGTGAAAATTGAGCCACGCATAGCAATATGCGATTTTGAAAAGGCTGAACATAAGGCATTAAAAACAGTTTTTCCCCATGTGAAAATAATTGGTTGCTTTTTTCATTATAGTCAGGTAATAACAAATATTTGATAAGAGGTGCTTTCCAGCAACGTATACAGACGACATTGTGAAATACAGTGTATCATTTCATCCTTGTTGTTTGTTGAAAGTTAAAGAGAGATGAAATGATTAAACCAGTAAATAGAGACACAACTCCCTCCTTATCTTCTTCTTCCTCGGGTAAATAATCAGGTAATTCTTCGCTGTCGGTATCGCCTTCTTATATCTGAAAAAGATTCATCTCATTTATTTCAATGTGAAACATCATGTCTAACTTTACAGACAAAAATTATATTAAAATATAAAACACATACATCTGTCGTATAACAATAATTTATAAATCAATTTATAACAAGTAATATAATAATTTTTACCAGCTTCATGAAAAACTCTTGATTAATGAATGTTAAAATTGTGTAACACAGTGTTGTTGCTGGAAAGCACCCAAGATTTATTAAATGCGTTTGATCGGCGGTTTTTATATGACATTGAAGATATCTACAATGGATAAAGGCTTTCAAGATGTACATCTACCATAGGATGTGTTGCGCTCGGTTAAACAAACAAAAGATGTAAAATGTGATCGCAAACATCCATCAATGGATAAAAAGCAGAAAAAGAATAAAAAATATCTACACACACACACACACACACACACACACACACACACACACACACACACACACATTAATATACATAAAATACACGTCAATATATGTACCTCATACTAGTTTCTCATTGCAGACATTAGTACAAAATGCTGAAAAACACGGACTTCTGGCAGGCATAGACAAAGACTCAGCTTGGGCGGCAACGAAATTGTTAATTTCTTTGGCATACTTGCCAGAAGAATTAATAACAGAAGGCTTCCACATAATTGCTAATATTATTTTTGAGGGTTGCAAGAACTTGAACTCGTTCTTCAGTTATTTTAAAGCAACATGGATCGATGGATTCAAGCCTAGTTCGTTTTCAATCTATAATACAAAACATCGAACAAACAATATCACTGAAAGGCATAACAGAGAGTTAAAAACCAATTTACAGAAACATTCAACGATTGTAGAATTTTTAGGTATATTGTGAACGACTTATAGTAGATAACTTTTTGCAGAATATATGTATTATTCATAAACTCATCTCTCTTTCACTTTTCAATATTTAATTATTTATATTAAATTATTTACATTATTTACAGTGTATCTTACTGAACATCAAAAAATGATACGTAGCTTCGAAAGGCACCCGCAATTTTGGGCAAGGACAGAACGGAAAAATATAAAACAAGAAGACGCACTGAAAAATATTTGGAAGGAAATTGAAAGCGATCCAACAAATGTTGATTTATTATTAATTTTAAATAGGCTCAGTCAATTTGTCGGAAAAAAAATAAATACATAAATATATTGTAATACGTACTTTATTATTTCATACTAAAGTAACATTCCATTATTCTATAATACAATATAAAGAGATACTCATTTAAGTCACATTTCACAAGTTTCAATACGCTTTATATCAAAACACGCATATGTCACAACTCGCATATGTCAAAACGTCAAAGAAGTTTCGGCTAACCAAATGTATCACTACTCATGTATCACTACTTACAGATATTTAATATGAACTACCTAGGAACTTTCGTTAGTACCAACGCTATCCCCTCTCTTTTTATGGAAATTGTCGGGTAACCAGACAAGGATACCCATTGTCTCCATCCTTGTCTAATGTTGTCTCCATTCTTGTCTAATGTTAACGATACGGATACGGTATTAACGGCGATCGGCCGCGAGGCCTCACGCCACTCTGACACGCTTGGCTCTAGAACACCGTGACCGCCGGGGCACGAAGCCCTCAGGGCACGCGCTCCGCCTAACCGAGTAAGTAAGGAAACGATGAAAGTAGTGGTATTTCACCGGCGATGTTGCCATCTCCCACTTATGCTACACCTCTCATGTCTCCTTACAGTGCCAGACTAGAGTCAAGCTCAACCGGGTCTTCTTTCCCCGCTAATTTTTCCAAGCCCGTTCCCTTGGCAGTGGTTTCGCTAGATAGTAGATAGCACGCGCTCTGAATATGCCCCGATACGCGTGCAATTTCAAGTGAGAAGGCATTTCTGTCCCCGTTGTATACATACATACATACTCTAAAGAATTGTTACAAAATTTAGTAAGCCGATTTTCTTCTGTAATATGCGAAACAACGTTAATATAACCTAGTAGAGACTCTTTACGTGGAACAACGTTGACTTATGGCTGGTAAGAATTTAAGAAAAATATTTGGAACCGAGAATCAAACTGAGGTTGGATCTAAGACGCGGCAAAGGTTACGTTTCACATCGCCTATATGTGAAAATAAATTCTGATGAAATATGTTGTAAATTCTCACAAAAGTAGTAGTTCCTGACGTTTTAACCTATTATATTTTTTGCTAGAGATTCTTATACATAACTCTCTTTTAAAAAATAACATTCGAAATGTATATAATCACAAATAGTTATTCTACAAATGTTTCATAAATATCTATAGATCTTTCATAAATATGAATCTTTCTAAGTGATAAGTGTAATATGTAATGACTTTTAATATTATTTTATAGTTAACATTTTAGTGTGATAAAATAAAATGTAGATAAAAAAGGAATTTTGCAATAACGCACCCTAAGTATACCATAAGATAGGATAGAATGCATTAGCGGAGTAAAATTTTGTGTATTATTGTAAAAAATAACTTATGTAAAAATAATTTATAAATTATAAAATTTAATTATAATCTATATGATTTTAATCTAAATAAATTTTTTTGCAGATTTGAAGTTTCCTCATTTCAATTATCATATATGAAACGAACGGGCATTTTTCTCAAGTTATATTGGCGAATTATTTTTGCTATCTGTTGGGCTACGTTTTTGTTACCTTTTATCATGGTATACGATTCCTCGGTAAATAAATCCAAAAAACCTCTTTTCTATTATTAGTTTATAATATTAAAGCTTAAAGTCTAAATTTTTAACTATGTAAAAATATCTTTAAACGCAACATTAATCGTGTGTAAGAGAAAGACATTATTTTTTTGTAACTTTTAAACAATTTTAACGCTGAATATTTTAATTGATTCCCATAGCGATGTTATGATAATTTATAATTTGTAATTTTAAAATAATTTGTAATTAATAGCGAATTCGGTTGGACGCATCAGTGCGTACTCAGTGTACGTTAAAGCTGTTGTACACAAATCAACGTAAAGTGTATGTTTAAAATAAACGGGTTAAGTCACGAAATCCTCAATATTGTTTATTGTACTATTTGGTAAAATATGTATTGGGCATTTTATCAGTCGAAATATTTGCATTTTACTTTAAATTTTAGAGATTAAATCGGTGTACAACGGCTTTAATGTGCACTGAGTGAGTGTGCACTGGCGCGTTCAATCAAATTCGCTATAACATAATACTTTGTTCTAATTGCGTCTTGAAATATTCGATTTCTGCAAACACTAGCCTCCCACTAATCCATGGTAAAGCTACTTAATGTAACTTTCGAAAATTCGCAAAAAAATGATTTCAAAATTTTCCATATTTCTTACATACCGTATTAATAAGTTTTCAACTGAATTAGCCAACTGACAATGAGTAAAGCGTTACGACTAAATATTTGAAACATTACATATTTTGCAGGTTCAAATTTTACTTTGTCAACTTTTTTTATCTACATTGAAGCGGATTATTGTATAATATATTGTTATTATTTTGGATAAAGTTCCGAAAACAATCCACTTCCGATTTCGATAAAACTTTGTAAAAAGCTTGATTTTGAGTTAAAATAAAAACTCTTAAAGCGAATTTTGGCGACTTCTACAAGAAAGCCCTTTTTTAAGATAAGATAATAAAAAGAATGGTAAGTTTGGTAATTATTTAGTTTAGGCGAGCAATCTCCTGTGATCTTGACCTTGACATATATCATAGAGAGCACTCTGCGGAGTAACTTTCTAAAGGTTTTAGCCGTTGTTTGTTATTTATTAAAAAGTTATTAACAAAATGTTTAAGAAACATAACAGTTTGTGTCAGTGCTAAGGGAAGTAATTTGCTGATATGTGTGTACAGACAGTACACATGTAGGCGAGAAAGGAGCTACCGTCCCTCCTCCTGCGGCAGAGATGGATGGGGATGGACCTCGATTCGCGTGGAAAGTTGAAAGCTCGAACCGTACAATAATAGATCTCGTTTCGTCCTGTAAGCAGGAGTGGGGTGAAGAGAACCCCGTTTTTCCTTTAAAGGCTTTTATCTTAATCCGAAATAAAGCTTTTTACAAAGTTCTATCGAAATTGGAGGTGGACCGTTTTTGAAACTCCACACATTATGTTTCGTGTTCAATGTGGATAACATGAATATTCACACTGCAGTTTCGTGTAACTTTATTTATACTTAATACAGAACGGCTGTTGTTCGTGAGACTTTCGTAGATCGACTGACTGCGCTCATACGGTTCGCTCTTATATATGCTCGGACTTCAAACGGTTTAGTCGGCGTATTGTTTATTTTCCGTCGGTTCAGGTGACAACACAACAAAGGGAACCGCGGAGTGATTGGATCGCTGTCGCGCGTCTTTAATATCTAGATCCTAAGAGCCGATCTCTTTATATGTATGCCGACAGAGAAAATAAAGAAAGCATTCAAGCATGACAAAAAATCGCTGATTAGGCATCATAGGTACAACTTTGTGTTATAACATTTTGCGTTATCTTACAATCAATCCACATTATTTTTAACAAAAAAAAATTAATACATTTTGTAATTATAAAATTTATTTGTTATGCACTTTAAATAGTTTATATCACACAAGGGAAACTATACAAAAAAAGACAAAAAGAAAACTTCTGCAATTTTTTTCACTTTTATCAAGATTTTTATTTCTATCAAACAAAAATGTATATAATTAGTCATCCTCGGAATTAATCTCGGAATCTTTAGATAATTGTAAGATACATGTTTCTGGGTGATATTTATCGTAAAAACAATCAAAACCAAAAATATTATTTAACAACAAATCCATTGCATAAATTCTACATTTTTACATGTAGGTACACAATTTTTTGAATATTGTGATAGAAAATAAAATGTAATTGACGTTTAAAAATATTGGTCGGTTTTCACCTAATTTCATTGTGAACCATGCATATATAAAAGCATAAGTTTAAACACGGGAGAATTTAACTAGTATAATAATGAATGTATTTTTATCGCATCTCCTCGAGTTCTGTTTTCTCACTGTTCTTGTGATAAAGTGGAACAATTTTGAAACCGCTTGATAAAATTTTTAACTTAACGATTATGATGACGACGCGAGTCCCTCGGTCTCGTCTGCCGAGAAAGAGCACGCCGTCAAATTCACAATATATAGAAATCGGTAAAAGGTGTTAATGGTAATGTATGGTAGTTCGACCAGGTATGTCCTCTAAAACTCGGTATGGGCGCCAGGCGCGAATACTCGCACCACGGTACACTAAATCCAAGCCAACGCTAAATATCTTAGGCGTGAATTCTAACTAACTCAGATCGCTGTTAGATCTCGGATATCTCGCAAATAGTCTTGCAATGACTCCGCGAATGATATCTCGCAATCACGCGACGATACCTCGCGAAGTCCGAAATACCAAAACGCGAAAGGTGTCTCGCACATCAAGACGCGATTACGCGAAACGTATCTTACAGTTCCGCGACAATACTATGTCCAAATAAGCGCGAAGAACACCTCGCCATAACCCGAAAGGTGTCTCGCATTATACACAAGACGCGATTACGCGAAACGTATCTCACAATTCCGCGACAATCCTATCCCCAAATAATACACCACGGATTCTATGCCGCCTCGCAAGACGGTCATACACAACTCCGAATTCCGGAAGGATAACTTTCTGATGATTCTACAATTATGCGCTTCCGCATTGCGGGACGGAATGTACAACGTGGCTCTAATTACGCGACTGTCGGTCGCGTGCGGTTCCCCAAGAAAGGCGATCAGTTTTACTCTCTCGGGCCCTCCGTCAGTATCTCTCTCGGTAATTATTATACTCGGTATTTACGATAAATATGCTTCCCGCGACACTGCGCGTCCCCCGGACGGGCCTCGGCCGCGAGAAGAATCTTACTTGTTACCAAGATGCTCGAGTAGTAGCCTTACAGTTTTGATGTCGCAAGCTCGGCAGCCGATGCTTCCCGGGATGTCGCCTCACGCTACGCTGACACGACAGTGGCGATCCTCTGCTGGCCCGGCGGGACTACGCTGGGCCTGCGCGCCTGCGCGCCGTGTTTGCATGCTCTCCTTGCCGATCAGCCCTTCGCGAGCGCTGCGTCCGATCCGAGCGCCTTTCGCTCCTGTCGGCGCCCCTCGCGTCTTCCTCGCCCGCCGGCGGTATGTTTGAAAAGCTGCTATGAACCCGGCTGTCCAGGCCGCGACTTCTGGGCCGGTAACTCGACTGCCAGGTTAGCCAGGCCATGGCTACGTTGACCGGTAGGCAGTATCCCGTTGCAATAGGGTTATTCCACACCCTTGGCTGGAATCTCGTCGGGGTGTCCCCCTGCTTAGATCTTCCGTAAGCGGACTTCATCTCGGCGTTGTTGAGGCTGAGCGCTTGCCCTGCGAGACGCTCCAAGCGGTATCGGCAATAATGGGCCAAAGCCTGACCCGCCCGACGGCCAACTTCTCCGTAGAACGCCTCCTGACGGTTCCCGCGGTGCGACTCAAGCCGTTACAACTCCTCCTGGCTATCTACTCGGCATCTGTAATTCTTGCAAAATAAGGTAGTTCCTAATCGAAAAAACCTAAGTAACAAGTGGTAGACGTAATCTTTATATCTCGAAAAATCTTGAAAAAATCTAAGCAGTAGTATCTTTATTTCCGAAAAATTATAACCCAAGTGATACACATCACAAAATTATGTTACCTTATCAAAAAGAAGAGTCGCGCTTCAAGTGATCTATTACAATTACAAAAAAGAAATGATATCTCTTTAAATTACAGCGCCAATTACAGAGAGAACATATATATTGCCTCGAAAAATAATTGTTGCACTACTTTGAAAAATCTTTACATTGTGTCAATTAGAAAAGAATGTATGACAACAATTTTATAAAATTAAAAAATTTTATTTAAATTTAACAAGGGAATACAAGATATTTAAATACAAAGTTTACATGTGTATTTTTTAGTGGTCACAAAGAATTACAGAGGTAACAGTACAAAATAAAAGTATTTTATTAAAATACATAAATTTTTCTTGTAAAAAAACTTGGCGCTGCTAGACCTCGAAATTTACTGAATGTTGTTCGCAACTGTATATGTTCAGGTATCGATATTTTTGGTAATTACAGATGGACACCTGTAACACGTGTCTGAAATTTACCTGATTTGTTTATTCTTTTATTCCCTTTAACTAATCGCAAATTAATTCTATTTGATAAAAGCAATTCTGTTAAATTTCTCATACATAACGCATCGTTTATAATTTTCTATTAATTATAAATATTAAATAGTACAATATATATTTATTCGTACTCATATCCTTGAAAATTATTTCGGGAATTCGAGCGAATGTCACAACTAGATAAAATTATCTTTCATATTTTAACAGTTGAGTAGGAACATATTTGAGTTGGCGATAAATGATTCTCTGAAACCGCACGTGTGTGTAAATAATTCAGTAAAAAATATATAATCTTTATTTCAAAATACATTTGCACACTACGTACCAAAAGTATATAATATAATAACGTAGTTTTTGCTATTCAATTGATTGAATTTTAGAAAAGAAAAAGATTTAAAAGTATATAACTATGTCAGTCAATAAAGAGACATAGACGCAAATTGAATCATATATATTTAATTGCCTGCTCATTAAATATAAAGTGCAAACACATAGAAATTGTATATTTTTCTATACTTAAATGCAATAGAAAGAAATAATTAAACAAGTATCCTTGCATAGGAATATTATGCATAATTTTTACAAAACATATTTGAGATTCGCGCAATTGAGATATATAATAAAATTAATAACGATTCTATAAATCTTAGGTATATGTTAATAATACGGCATGATCTTTTTAATCATGAAACTTACAAACTAACAGAAAAAGATTCGTATCCTAAATGCCAATAATTTTTCTAATATAACAATAATACTGAAAATATATGGATAGAAATATATATAATAAATAATAACATAATTAATGATATACAAGAGCTTTTGTCGCGCATATCGATTTTCAATAATGGATATTATAACAAATACGTTTTAAAACAAATTATGTGTATACATAATAAAAATTGTATGAATTAAAATTATGTGTATACACATAATAAAAATGCGGAATTATTTTTGTCAGACATAATTTTAATTCACCCAATTTTTATTATGTCAAAACATAATTTTAATTCATCCAATTTTTATTATGTCTAGACATAATTTTAATTCGTCCAATTTTTATTATGTCTAGACATAATTTTAATTCAGCGAATTTTTATTATGTCATGACATAATTTTAATTCTGCCGCTAGGGAATTTTTAAGTCGATTCTTATGAATCAAGATTGAATTCGATGTCTAGGTGTCCCAGGTTGCCGATGACGAGGTCCACATAGTGCGCTTCATAGTTTTCGGTATTCAGGTGTATTAATACCTTCAATTCGATGTCCACGTGTTCCAGGTTGCCGATGACGGGTTCCAGATAGTGCGCTCTATAGTTTTCGGTGTCCAGATGTAATAATACGTTGAATTCGATGTCTAAGTGTCCCACGTTGCCGATGACGAGGTCCACATAGTGCGCTCCGTAGTTTTCGGTGTCTACGTGTATTAATACCTCGAATTCGATATCTACGTGTCCTACATTGAGATTTAAAGTTATTAATACACCTAGACACCAAAAACTACGAAGCGCACTATGTGGACCTCGTCATCGGCAACCTGGGACACGTAGACATCGAATTCGAGGTATTATTACATCTAGACACCGAAAACTACGGAGCACGCTATCTGGACCTCGTCATCAGCAACCTGGGACACCTAAACATCAATTTCAAGATATTAATACACGTAGACACCGACAACTACGGAGCGCACTATGTGGACCTCGTCATCGGCAACCTGGGACACCTAGACATCGAATTCAAGATATTAATATACGTAGACACCGAAAACTACGGAGCTCACTATCTAGACATTGTCATCGGCAACCTGGGACACCTAGACATTGCATTCAACGTATTATTACACCTGGACACCGAAAACTACGAAGCGCACTATGTGGACCTCGTCATCGCCAACCTGGGACACCTAGACATCGAATTCAACGTACGATTACACCTGGACACCGAAAACTATGAAGCGCACTATCTGAATCCCGTCATCGGCAACCTGGGACACGTGGACATCGAATTCAAGGTATTAATACACGTAGACACCGAAAACTACGAAGCACACTATATGGACCTCGTCATCGGCAACCTGGGACATCTAGACATCGAATTCAACGTACAATTACACCTGGACACCGAAAACTATGAAGCGCACTATCTGGATCTTATCATCGGCAACCTGGAACACGTGGACATCGAATTCAAGGTATTAATACACGTAGACACCGAAAACTACGGAGCGCACTATGTGGACCTCGTCATCGGCAACCTGGGACACGTAGACATCGAATTCAACGTATTATTACACCTGGACACCGAAAACTATGAAGCGCACTATCTGGTCCTCGTCATCGGCAACCTGGGACACGTGGACATCGAATTCAAGGTATTAATACACGTAGACACCGAAAACTACGGAGCGCACTATGTGGACCTCGTCATCGGCAACCTGGGACACGTAGACATCGAATTCAACGTATTATTACACCTGGACACCGAAAACTATGAAGCGCACTATCTGGTCCTCGTCATCGGCAACCTAGGATACTTAGACATCGAATTCAAGCTTGATTCATAAGAATCGACTTAAAAATTCCCTAGCGGCACTTTCTGCCAAGCGTAGAGAACCTTCTTTTCCGGCAGCGGTGGTAATACGATGTAAGGATACGAAATCTCTCCAGATAAACATGAAGGAATTGACTCAATATATATTATATAAGTATATACCTAATTTACCTAAAATACCTAAATAGAAATCTTACTCCTGACCGATAAGTCTATCGACCTAATTTCGAAATACGCGCGCGATATCGAAACTGGCGATACCTGCGCCGCCAGCGTCGAAAAAGTGAAAGTAACGTTTCTGATTATGACGTCATCATACAAGAACGTCGGCGTTAGAAGTAGAAGTATACGTATCTTAAAAATAAATTTTCACATTTGGACTTTGCGTCGCAATATCTCCGCTCGTAGGGCACGTAGCGGAATATTATGAGAGAAACCCCCCCCCCCTAATTGGACCCCAAGCTATCGATCAAGCCTTGACTTAGAACTTGATCCGTTCACTCGTTATCGAGATCTCAACATCTCGGGTACTCGCAACCTGTCGCGTCGCGTAAAAGAGTCACGGTCGGTCTCGCTCCGCGTGTACTTGGCGCGAGACACTACCGTGTCTCTTGATACATTATGACGCGGTCGCCCCGCTCCTCTCGGGCGGAGGCGACATCCCGGACGTTCTCCTCGGTCGAGTTACCGTCTGGACAAGGAACGTGACCTTGTCACGTCACACGATAAAAATACATATCACAAGGCTGACAAAGAGGGGTACATTTCGATCCACATAATATGAAATATTTCTTGTGAATCATTTTGTGAAATATTTTAATAAAATTTAAATATTTTAATAAAATATTTAAAAAATATTTTGTAAATATCTGTAAATACACATTTTAAAATATTCTATTAAAATATTTTACAAAAATATTTTAAAAATATTGCACACAAATTGTAAGAAATATTTTTATTGGACTGGTATGAAATATTTTATAAAAGATGTAAAAGTATTTTAATAATGTATAATCTAAAAGGCTCACGAAATTAAAAATTAAATTAAGGAATAAAGAGCATCAAGCCGTAACGGGATATAAGTGTTAATATATTAAATGTATTACAATACAATTACAGATGTTTCGGTTCTATAAAACATTGAACCATCCTCAGTGTCTATTTTAACGCAACTGGTTGACAAAACTTGCTACATTAGCGCTATCGTTAATTAAAATTAAATATATAACACGCAGACGACAACGTTGGTATCGCACGCATAGCTGTAAATAAAATTTTCTAAAATTAAATTACGCCGTGTATTCCAATATAAAATACATACTATTTGAGGGTCTGTGGAGAGAACGCTTGTAAGGTCGACATTATCAATATCGTAGCTGGTGTGTTAATTTTGTAAGAGAGTAACAGACTATTCAGTGGCGCACGAACGAAACCGATTATACAGACAAAAAAGAATAGGAAGGGGGAAAGGGAAAAACTATGGTGGAAGCAAGAAATTAAGGAGGGAGCAAATGAAGAACCGGAAGATATTCCTCCGGGAAGAGACTCCGTGTCCTTTGTTAGGCGGGGATAACTGTCTCTTTATATTTTTATATGTATCATCTCTGACGTAAGTCTCCTCCCAAGTGAGCGCTCAACGTCCAAAATTTCAACCCCCTCCCAGTCCTCAGAGCGTATGGATTACCGAAAATTCATAAACCGGGAGCTCTTCTCAGAGTTATAGTCTCATCTATCAACAGTCCATTGTACACGTTGGCTTCATAATATCTTGCATAATATCATCTATAATAATATTAAGGTAGCTGTCTCGTCAGGGCATGTATTAGATAAAGTTTTCGATTTCGGTTTTTATATCAAATTATATGATCAGTCGATTTTTTCTGTGGCTCCTTACCGACTATTTACCCTAGAAAATCGATCTCGAAAATCACAAATTTTGCATTACTTCATACAGAAAAGAAGGCTCTATCACGGTTTCAATCACATATTTTCGTATTTTTCGATTAGATGAAGTGAGAAAAAAACATTGCTTTTTGTACATTAGATTTCGAAGAATCCGATGCAACCATAAAATATATAGGTTACCGGAGATTTCGCTGCTAATTTTTTAGTTTATTTTAGTGAAAATGCGGTAATCGAGCAGACATTTTTTGGTCGAGGTGAGGTTGGGAAGACTTGGCAACGCCATGGGTTAATCACTGTAGTTGCAGGTTATGGGGCTCGTCTTTCTTAGCCGAATTGGATAGTGATTGACACCCCTGTCATGCGTTTTGAAACCCTTTTTCAGTAATTGTCAAAATTCAATCGAAAAGGAGATGTAACCTCACTTGTAACCTTTCTCGACGACTCGCATGATCAGTTGATCAAAACGGAGTCAAATGAGAAAAATCACATAATTTGGAAAAAGTAACATAATTTGTCACGTATGAAATTTTACGCCATAATTCATAAAATTATTTTTCCCTTAGCAAAAATTGCCTGAAATATATTTCTGAACGTGAAAACATACAAACAGTCACATGACTAGCACGTAGCGAGACAGCTACCTTAAATTACCTGACACACACCTAAAAAATAGTTTGCAGCTTAATTGTGAGTGAACTGAAAGACATTACATTGGAGTCAGATTATAATTTGATTTCGTTGGATGTTGTTTCGTTATTCACCAATGTACCGTTAGATTTGGCCATTAATAGTATCGAGACTAGATGGGACTTTATCTCTGAGAAAACTCACATTCCGAAAGACGAATTTTTATTAGCTGTCTGTATGGTTTTAAACTCGACTTTCTTTGTATTTAACAATTGTGTATACAGACAAATATTTGGCTCCCCGATGGGCTCTCCCCTCTCGCCAATTATCGCTGACATCACGTTACAGGACATAGAAACAAAAGCAATAAACATGTTACCTTACATCAAAATTTATCGTAGATATGTCGACGACATTTTCATGGCCTCTTATAAAAATTTTTCACCGTTTTTGGACCGTTTTTGGACCGCAAGAACGGTCAGTTTGAGTGGTAAAAACGTGCATTTGGTTCAATGAGTACGACCCGTTTTTGGGGCGCAAAGGGTCCCTTTTGCTTAAAAACGAGTGGTTAAAGCGGATTGCGTACGACCACGGTGTAAGAAAGGAAGGTGATGCCACGGCTCTATGTACACTGACGCCCTTATTGAGGAACTTCTAGTCCTTCTAGTCCTTCTCGCGAGGAGGCGCTAGCGGCACGTGGGCCACTAGTAGACCACGTCTGTGCTTGTATACGTAACCATAAAATGCCATAAATGATTTAAAATGGATCATTAAAAAATTACTTTATAAAGTAATAAAGCTTTAAAATTTAAAATAAACGAACATCAGTTTAAAAAAAATTATTTTATTCAAATGACATAAAATTTAGCTATGAAATATTCATACCATAACAGTATTAAATTAATTTGTACATAATCTTGATAATTTCTTTTTTTCTCAAAAAACTTTTTTAGTTTTGCGATTTTCTCGTTTTGCAAACTGTCGCATTCGAAGAGTTATGTAATAATGAATGCAATATGATAAAATGTCACTTTTATGCTCGTTACAAGGAAATTCCAATTGAAAAACAAAAAATATCATTCTCGATTAAGTCGTCCAGCGTTTTTTGATAAAATTCTATTGGTAACGTTTTTCGCAAAAACATTTTCAATTTCTTTAAATAATTGAAATATTTTTATGTTTGGATGAATAAGTTTTCCACGAGTTTTTATATTAACGAGATGTGCTTCTGAAAGTTGTCTTATACCATTGTCACTATCATATGCAAAAGCTTTACGACAGTTTTCACAAACTGTTTTTTTCAACATTTTTTTGCATACAAATCCTGTTATATAGTAAATTATGCAATCTACTACGTCAGCCATTGCGTAATCATTGTCAATTATATCGTCACATTCCCAATCTGTATACATAATTAAATCATCCATTTTTGTTTTCAAATTTTTAACGTGCATTTCATGAAAAGAGGTCTTCGTCGATGAAAAAACAGCCTTGAATTCTTCCATTGTTATTTTTGGTTGATTTTCTT
The DNA here is from genome assembly GCF_030848805.1 of Temnothorax longispinosus. Taxonomy (NCBI): domain Eukaryota; kingdom Metazoa; phylum Arthropoda; class Insecta; order Hymenoptera; family Formicidae; genus Temnothorax; species Temnothorax longispinosus. Next base: position 9,076,559 of record NC_092364.1, read on the forward strand.
TTTCATGTGATAAAAAGTGACAATTTCCAAATTTTGGAGGTCTCAAAATTTTATAAATTGATAATAAATGATATAATTGCATAAATGTTGGTAAAGTAGGATGGTCATTTTGACTATTAGCTTGTCTGATTATGCCGAAAAATCTCTGAAAAAAATTTCATTGAAACAAAATGTTTAAAAGACCGAAGGAATTTATTTGAAAAAAAGTGCTTACTTCTAAGCAGTCTTGATTCAACTTTGCTGTTAAAACGTATTTGAAATTACATGTAGTCAGTAAATATTCTGTCAATGCAATAGTCGAGTGCAATGTCACGCGTAAACCTTCTGCTGTTTGATGCGACAAAAAATGAATAGGAGTAATAGTTGCTGCCAATTCTTTTTCCCATTCATCGAGTCAGATAATGGTTTCACGTAGCACCTAATTATATAATACATTCCTAGCTTATTTCCCTATAGAATCATATTACGTATCATAGAATTGAAATAACGTAGAAAAATAAGTACCTTTAAATCTGAGCTACCAATTTTGATACCTTCTTTCGAGAATTTTCGATTTAAGGCATCAAAAAGCTGATTAATTTTTTTCGTAAATGAAATAGTGGCTTCACAGCCAATAAAATCAGGGTGGTTTCTAACAAGATAGCTTTTTAAACCATCACCAACAGTGTTACTGAAAACCTAATAGATAGAAGGAATTTTAATTGAAGCCATAGAATAATGCAGCACATACTGATAAAACAGTCTTAGGCCGGTATTCACAGTCATCAAGGCCGTCTTAAGTAATGTCTTAAGACGCTAATACAGCTCTGTGATTGGTTCATGACATCTTAAGATTGAACTTAAAATGGTCTTAAATAACTATGAATACCGGCCTTAACCCTTATGTCAATACCCGGAATGTGCGCCCGTTGTTCGTATATGCACAAGTGGGTACCAGGGTACCCGGGTATTGACATAAGGATTAATGAAAAATCAAATGTACCTGAGTTGCAAAAGATACCCGCATTTTCGCGGTATTTGTAGGGTTAATGTGATTTTCTGTTAACTTGGGACAAAGTCTGAGATTTGCAGGAAGTTTTTTATCCTCCTTAAATAAATTTTGATAAAATCTCCACTCAACTTCTTGTCCATTTATCTGAGAAATAGATTTAAAAAATATTGAAACATAAAATATTAGAGAAAATATTAGAGAAAAATTCATGATAGTAATGAATACCTTAAATTTTTTTTTATTAAAAAGATTATTCCGTATACACTTTATAAGATGAGGAGCATCTGAAAAAGCATACACAACTCGAGAATCGTCGACAGGGTTTTGAAAAAAGTATTTTGGAGGTGTAACTGTCCCTTCTTTTTCATTTATCTTCAGCTTTCCACTTATGCCTAACTTAGTCCATAGCTTTCTATTAGTTGACGCCCCATCACAGATTATACCATGAACTTTTCCACCAGCTTTTTCAACTTCAACGATCGCTTTTAATACCAATCCGGCCAATGCATCTCCGGATGTTGCACCTTTACATGCAAACATTCCGATAGGTTGATGGAATGCATGCTTTACCGATGAAAACATGAATACTAAAGCATGATCGGCTTGTACCATAGCATTCGGAACATCAGGACAATTTTCCGTGCCAAAATCAATCAAACCATCGAATTTCATATTTTTTACGTTGACTTCAAGACTCGCTCTCAGTTGTATCTCATCAAATGTTAAAATTCCATGTCGAGCATCTTCTGGAAGTTTCCCCAATTTTATTTTAAATAAAGTGAAAAACTTCTCATCAAAACCACACCCTGTATTAGAACTACGAAGGTATCTGCAGATAGTTGACTTAGAAGGTAGTGGAAGAATTTTATTTTCTCTAAGCATGTTGTACGTTGCCGTACTCCGAATGTGTAAGAGTAAACATATTAGCATCCATTCGTTACTGTATCTATTATTTGTAGAAGATTTTTTTCGTGCAGTTGAAATGCATTCTCTAATCAATACAACCTAAAAAAAGGAAGAAAGCGGCACAATACAAGTGGCATGCAAGAATAAATTTTTAATGAAATAAAGGGAAATGTGATGAAATAAAAAACCATGCAAAAAACCTTGCTAAAAAATTTATACGGTGGCATATAGGAAGTGATTCATGGCAACCCAACAGTGATTACAATATATTGTTTTATTGTCTAATATTAAATATAAAAAAGTTTATATTACTTCAATAAGATGTACATATTTTAATAAGGTGTATAATTAATAAGATGTATATAATTAATAAGATGTACATTTTAATAAGATGTATAAATAATCAAATGTACATATTTAATAAGATGTATATTTCTTACTGCCTCGATACATATAGTATTTATTTAATAAAATAACCATTACTTTTCAAATTAAAATAATTCTCATTATAAAATATATCAAATTTTTTAAAATTATTTTACATCTGGAAACGCAGAAGTATCTTGAGGTTCAGTAATTAAAAAGAAATTCTGAATATTTACAAATCATTAATATTGAAAATTCTTTATGAACATAATGTTGGAGGCTTTACAATTATATTTAATAATTTCATAAATAATAGAAACACAAATTTATCCGCTTACTTGTGGTTCTGGTAGATTCAGTTTTTCAATTTTTTTCTCCAAACTTTCAGTCTCAATTTCATCCATTTTCTTCTGCAATTCGTCTATATATTCTGTTATTTGCTTGATTTTTGTTTCTTTTCTTGTTAGCTTTCGAGCTCGCACTCGAGCTCTTCTGTAAAGTAATTGTACTTTGTTTTTTGTCGTTGGTGATAAGACAAGTCGTTTTTTAGAAGTACGTTGGCGATCAATATGCTGTGCAAATATTTTGTGTAAAGATACACAGTACTGACATACACTGCCCTTCGTTACAACAGTTGGACAATAGTTATGTCTCCATTTGTTATTTTCATCTTTATATGCACACTGAGGATGTATTTTCTTAAATGTTGCTACTTTCGGGCCACCAGGACATACTATCATCTTATCTACTTCTATTAATAAATTTTCCAAATCCTCTTGACATTTGAGATCACTTATACATTCGACAATATTCTTTTGGCCTATGAATATTTTTACATAAAGTTGATCATCCAAGATTACCTATTGAAAAAGTTAAATTGTTTTTATTAAAGATATTTTTGTTTATTTAAAAAATTTAGACCTCACCTTTTTAATATAAACTGGAACTTTGTTCTCCCCACGCGTCGGTGTTGATGCAAGTTCTAATTCTGAAAAGACTAGTATTGGAGGTTCCAATGATTTGTGAAAGTTCCATTTTGCCCCAGGTTGGTTAATATGGATTTCGTTGGCACATATTTGTTGAAAGAGAGATTTAGAACCATTTAGATCATTTTTATTAATTGTGTTGCAAAGATTAATGGTTGATTTAATAACTTCATTCGATGTAATTAAATGTAATTTGCTATCACTGGTTACTGGCGTATCTTTTTCAGTGTCAATGGCAAATTCATTGGTATCTGATTGTGATTTTGTATTCTGTAAGACTGTAAAATTTGTAGGGAGAGTTGAAAATTTTGATATGTTTTGTAATTCTTCTGTCAGGTCCTGAGATTCTTCTATTACTGCACTGGTATCAATTTTGGCTAATTTCATCGGAGGCTCATCAGAATTCAGAATTGGCATTGCTCCTTTGATAAGTGATTTCTTTGAAAAGCGTTGCTAAAACCATGCATATATGATACTGAGTATCGGTTTATATAACAGTTTCTGAAGATTTATTTGAATAATACATTTAAAGAAACTTACCTGAAAAATAATTTTCCCATCTTCAGCGATAATTTTTTCCGATTTTATATCATTTTGATTGAAATGTTTTTCACAAACACAGGATTTTTCATTCAAAGCACAACCTAACCTTTCCGACCACACTTGAATATTATTTTTGGGCACCGAAAAAATAGTAATTTTTTCGTGTTCATGACGTCGATGACCACTTTTACAATGCGAAACTGCACATCATCGACCCATCTTGTTTGAATAAAAAATTCAATAATTAACGGAAAACGATCTACAAACAAGGTTAGTGACCTTTACCATCTGTACTGGTTGGGCCACGGTGTGAACGTGAACTGTTCGTGGTGCATACCCACACAAATACCTAATGTCCGTGTGGCCTACGTACGGCTAGCGCTGCTGGCGGATTTTTGTAACAACTCTTCAGTAAGTGCGTCAAGCTCTCACAGTAGAGAGATAGGCCGTGACATCACCTTCCTTTCTTACACCGTGCGTACGACTATATCCGAGTAGTAATAACGTATTCTTATGAGTATTTTTAAGTGGTAAATACGTGCTGTATGCGACATCGGTCCAATGCTACGTGCCAGTATCGAGCCAGTATCGAGCCGACACTGATTTCCGATATTCACTCGACATAAAAAAAATTATTTATTTTGAAATTTTATTACTATTTTTTAACTAAATTTGTTTCTTAAGATGCAGCCTATGATTATAAATATTTTCTCGTATTTAAAAACACATATAAAAACACATTTACCTTGGTGGGATTTGAACTCGGGACCTCGGGACTTCTGGATCGTGAGCCAACTACCTTACGTAGTAGACTACTTCTTAATTTGATATAAGTGTTATATATAATCTACACATGTCATAACCAGCGCAAATATATAATTTTTCAAAAATTATCTTAAGAAACAAATTCAGTTTAAAAAGAGCAAAAAAGAGTAATAAAATTTTGAATTGGACATATGATATAATATTTCTTAATGTCGGGTGAATGTCAGAAACCAGTGCTGGGTTATTACGAAATTTTGTGTTTGTAAATATATTTATAAAATTAAAACATCCTTATCAAATCCTTACAAGGGCCTTATTAGATAAAAATAAGGAAATCTTTCTTATGGAATCTTTAATAAATAATGATCGGGACCTCATTAAGTTAAAATAAGGAAACCTTTCTTATGGCATCCCTAATAACTAATGATCGGGGCCTTATGTTATGTAAGGCCATCCCTAACAAATTTCTACACGGGATATTGCACTTATAGAAACGTTCAATGCAAATTTCTTGCGAATATTTGAATATTACATCGTACCACTTATCTATTAATGAAGGATAAATAGTGTAAGTACTAAAACATTTAACCCTTACGGTACAGTTTGAAAAGGTTTTTAAGTTTGTAGAATAAATGTACTTCAATTTAGAGATAAGGAGGAGATAAGGAGTGGGAGTCTTTCAGAATTTATGAGAAATTTTGATGGATAGAAATCGAGCTGACTCAAAATCCCCCTTTATGTAACATAAGGGTTAAAATCGGAAGAAATCCGCGGATATTTTCTTGTGAGTAAAAAAGGAACGTACTAACGTATTGTCACTCATCAACTGAAAAATGAGTATTGAAAACGGACAACCTACTTCGTCCTCATCTTTGTGAGTAAGAAAGGAACGTATTAACGTATTGTCACTCATCGATTGAAAAACGAGTATTAAAAACGGACAATCTACTCAAAAATACTCATACGCATACTCGCGTATACTCATCATGTTCTTTCGCAGTAGACTGTGCGTGCTTGAGAGTGCAAGAAACGGACACAAAAATGATAAAACGGTCTAAAAACGATCTATATGAGGTGTAAAAGCTGTGAAATATTTTTGTAAGGGGCAGCTCCCCCGTTTCAATCACATCTTAGAAACTTTCAACTCATGTCAGTACACAAAAGATTACAGTTTACTATGGAAATCAGCGATAATAACGTTTTAAATTTTCTTGATGTCGTGGTAATGGTGAGGGAGGGCAGATTCATCTTTGACTGGTACCATAAGCCTACTTTCTCAGGAAGATACCTGAATTTCCATTCACACCATCCAATATCCCATAAAAAGGGCGTCATTTTCGGGCTTGTGGACAAGATATTGTCTATCTCACATCCACAATTTCATAAGAAGAACTTGAATCTAATCATCCGGTTACTCTTAGAAAACGGCTACCCATTACCGTTCATTTTTTTTTTCAATAAAAAACAGAGTTACACAATTTGTTCTGAAAAAGAGAAGAGCGGATCTATCGATTGAATCAGATAATATAAAATATTTCACCGTTTCCTATGTGAAAGCTACGTCGGAAAAATTTAAAAAGTTTGTCAAAACTGCAGAGATTGCCTTTTCGGTTGCACACCCCCTTAAAAGATTCATTAGGACGGGAAAAGACAACCTTGACAAGTTTTCGCACAGTCAGGTCGTTTATAAAATCCCATGCAAGGACTGTGAGGTTTTCTATATGGAACAGACAAAGAGGCAATTAAAAACCAGGGTAAAAGAACATAAAATGGATTTCAAAAGAAATCCTCGCTCCCCTTCGGTAATTACGGATCATAAACTACAGACTGACCACGAGTTTGACTGGGAAGGGGTTGAAATTTTAGACGTTGAGCGTTCACTTGGGAGGAGACCACGTCAGAGATGATACATATAAAGAGACAGTTATCCCCGCTTAACAAACAAAAGGACATGGAGTCTTTTCCCGAGGAATATCTTCCGGTTCTTCATTTGCTCCCTCCTTAATTTCTTGCTCTCACCATAGTTTTTCCCTTTTCCCCTTCCTATTCCTTTTTGTCTGTATAATCGGTTTCGTTCGTGCGCCACTGGATAGTCTGTTACTCTCTTACAAAATTAACACACCAGCTACGATATTGATAATGTCGACCTCACAAGCGTTCTCTCCACAGACCCTCAAATAGTACGTATTTTATATTAGAATACACGGCGTAATTTAATTTTAGGAAATTTTATTTACGCTATGCGTACAATACCAACGTTATCGTCTGTATATCGTCGTGTTATATATTTAATTTTAATTAACGATAGCGCTAATGTAGCAAGTTTTGTCAATCAGTTGCGTTAAAATAGACACTGAGGATGGTTCAATGTTTTATAGAACCGAAACGTCTGTAATTGTATTGTAATACATTTAATATATTAACACTTATATCCCGTTACGGCTCGATGCTCTTTATTCCTTAATTTAATTTTTAATAATGTTTTATGAAATAATTTTGAAAATATATAAAAAATCTTTTACAAAATATTTCTACAATATATGACAAATATTTATTGTCATATGTTACAAAACTTTTTAATCAATTATGAAATTTTTCATAAAATAATTTAAAAATATTTCAAAAATTCTCCATGGAACATTTCTAGCAATACATCAAAAATTTTTTTAAAAATTACAACAAATATTTTAAAAATCTTTGAGTAATATTTGTGCATTTTGAATAAGTAAATTAAAAATTTATTCATTTGCTGTTTTTATATTCATTTAAATATTTATTATTTAGTTACGTCGTTTGAATAAATTAATTTATTAAAATAACATCTTTTTATATTTTGTACTTGCTTCGGCAGTACATATACTAAAATTGGAACAATACAGAGAAGATTAGCATGGCCCCTGCTCAAGGATGACGCAAAATCGTGAAACGTTCTACATTTTTTTTTATTCCCCCGTAGCCTCGGCGGGGGAACAGGTGGAGCGTAGAAAGGGAGGAAAAGAGCGTCAGAAAAAGGTGTTATAGAGGAAAGGAAAAGTGGCGGAGAAAGGTAAGCGTGAAGGAAGCCAAAAGGAGGTAAAGTAAATGGAGGCCAGGTGAAAAATAAAGCGGGACGACAGAAATCTGTTGGAGATGAGGAGGCCTGAGAGAGAGGTTAAGTTGACGGTAAGCTTGGGCGATGAAGGAGATGGCACAAGAGGCGAGAGCGGCAGAAAAGACTAAGGCGGATGCGCAACACACGTCCGCAATGTGTGTCGACGGATAAGCGGCAAGATCGAGAGATCGAAGGAAGAGATCGATAGGGTACGGAAGCCCCTACGGCTCACCAGCGACTGTGTCGCCAGTAGTGGTTATTCGTGCAACTAGTAGCACGTTTTGCTTCGCGCGGCGCGTGAGTCGGGTGCAAGCAGCAAGTTGTGTTGCTTCGTGCAACTAGTTGCAAGTGGAAAATTTATTGGCCTGAGCACACAGAAGATTCTCGAACTTGGCATTTTTACAACAAGTAATAAAATAACACAGAATTTTGATGAATATGTCACTTTTATAGTTTAAATAATGTGTCTTACATTGCGTGGAAAAATATACCAACATAACCTGTAATACACTGTTAGGCTGAACGTGATGATTTTACAACATTTTCTTTCCTGTAAATTTATTACTCCGAGAGAAGTTCGAGATACTAATATTTTGTCTATTTCCAAAGCAGAAGTTTCATACGGTATAGGGTAACAATTTCACAGGTTATTATGGGATTATCACAAAACTGTAAATTTACTGAATTTCTTTAAACTGTTTTTATTAATAACCTACCATTATCCGAAGTGACTCAATAATAAAATTCCATTATCTTTGATAATGCAATTGGATTTTAATAACTTTTTAATGTTCACGATGATGATAAAAACTGAAACATTCGAATGTAAACACTAACACAATCAATCAGAATAAAGACACCAAGTTCGAGAATCTTCTGTGTGCTCAGACCAATAAATTTTCCACTTGCAACTAGTTGCACGAAGCAACACAACTTGCTGCTTGCACCCGACTCACGCGCCGCGCGAAGCAAAACGTGCTACTAGTTGCACGAATAACCACTACTGGCGACACAGTCGCTGGTGAGCCGTAAGGGCTTCCGTAATAGAGCGAGGTAAACATGCAAGAAATGCACGTGGTGGCAGTAGAGCGAGCGAGCTGTGAGACGAAGCGAGTGATAGTAGAAAGTAAGCGGTGATTATTGAAAGAATTGTTTGCGGAAGGATCAAAGATAACCAAACAAAGATGGAATGCAGAGGGAAGATAATAATAGAGAAGGAGACGGTGGAAAAGATAGTGGAAGAGAAAGTATGGAAGATAATAAGGAAGTTAAGGAGAAATGTAAAAGAAAAGAGGAGGAGATGAAGGAGGAAACTGAAAGGAAGTGAGACTGTAATCAGAAGTTCCTGAGGAGGGAAGGAAGAGAAGGAGGAGTAGAGTGAGCACGGCAGAGGCTGGAAGGGCTGGGAGTGGAAAGTCGGGAGGTGAGTGCTGAAAAAAGTGACTGCATATAGAGAAGGGAAGGAGAAGGAGGCACCTGTTCGGCCGCCACCTGGCGTAAGGCCCGGTCCACAGTAGAGAGGGAAAGGAAGCAAGAACAATAGGCCAGTCAAATTAGACCAAAAAAGGCTTCTGGTATGAAAGTGATGCGAACTTTTTTATTCTTTTTTAGGCGTGTTGGGGGTGTTTAGAAAAGCTTATTTTTTAGTTGTCGTATCATGAGACCCAGAGCTTTTTGAGGGGGGAAGGAAGAGGAACTAATTTTTGACGAATCGGAACAAGTTACCGCTCATTTTCTTCGTTTTTTTCAAGCCCTACAACTTTTTTAGGAGCGAAAAAATGCTATCTATTAATCGAAACGAGATAAATGCAAAAAACCGCGAAAATTTTATTTTTTGGGAGAACTAAAATTTTCGTTTTTTCGCAATAACTTGGCGAATGTTGATAAAAAATGAATAACTAACCCCTCAACTACAAAATGACTAACCCCTCAACTAAAATTTTGGTTCCCCCAAAAAATAAAATTTTCGCGGTTTTTTGCATTTATCTCGTTTCGATTAATAGATAGCACTTTTTCGCTCCTGAGAAAGTTGTAGGGCTTGAAAAAACGAAGAAAATGAGCGGTGACTTGTTCCGATTCGTCAAAAATTAGTTCCCCCTCCCCTCCTCAAAAAGCTCTGGGTCTCATGATACGACAACTCAAAAATAAGCTTTTCTAAACACCCCCAACACGCCTAAAAAGGAATAAAAAAGTTCGCATCACTTTCATACCAAAATGTCTAATTTGACTGGCCTACGAAGCGAAGCGGAAAAAGGCAGGGATATAGTAGAGCGAAAAGGGGGGTGAGGATGCCGAGAGAAGGACAGAGGAGGGAAAAGGACAGCTGGGAGAAGGAAATCATGAAGGAGCTGAGAAAAATGCGGCAGGAAATCCTGATAGAAATAAAGCGAGAAGGAAAAGAACTTAGGCAGGAAATGAGGGAGATAAAAAGCCAGAGACAGGAGGCAGAGGAGACGAAATAGAAGGAAGAAGAGAGGGAGAGCATTCAAAGAAAAATAGATGGAGAGAAATGGAGCGAGGAAGAAAGGAGCTAGAGAGAGCGGAAAGAGGGAAGTCGAGGAGGAGGACAGGAGGGTTAATAAGGGAAAGGGAGGGTGGGTGTTAATCTGTGAGATCGCACAATGGCCAGGTTTTTTTTTTAACCCCTTCGTTGGCAGAGAGAATTCGACAAAAAGTGCCCAAAATGGCAGGAAAATTTTTTATCCTAAAAATTTGTACCCTGGAATTTTTGAGGGCCCCTGATTACGAATCTGAACTTAAAATTCGAAAATTCAAAATGGCAAATTTCATCCCAATCAAGTAATTTTTTGCATTTTTATCCGCCATTTTGGATCCGCCATTTTGAATTTGCAAATTTTGGATTCAGATTCGTAATCAGCGACCCCAAAAACCCCCGTGTAAGACTTGGATGCCAAATCGAAGCAAGTTATAGGAAAAAAAAGGTTGACGCATTTTTGCGTCAATGCCACACAGGGCACGGAAAAATTTGACGCACTTTTGCGTCAATGCCAACGAAGGGGTTAAGGAATAGAAGATAAAGGTTTGGGTACGTTCCTTAAAAACGCCATGTATCCCGAGAAGGGAATCATTATCATTAAATAAAAAAAAATCTTTTTATTTACCTCGTGTACCATTGGCCCATTTACCACACTATATAATTAATATTCATTATATATTAAAATTTTTGTTACATTGTTTTTACTAGTTATATATCATTACAAGATTTTTGAATACTATAAAGTATTATAAGATGTATTATATACGAGTATAAGCAAGAAGAAAGTGTCAGAGTCAGAGGATTTCCACTAGGTGTTTGATCATTAGTGTCAAGCAACATTGGCGCAGTTACTACTTGAATGGGACCAACTTTTTTTTTATTTTTTTTTATTTTTTTTTTTAATGTGTGGAAATCTTCTGCCACTGGGACACCCAGTGGCCCCCCGTTTGACAGGGAGGAAGACCCCCTCACCCTCCGGGGAGAGGAGTAATGGGAGTGCCGGATTCCATACATGTACATCGCCCACGATACTACATGTATGGCTTACCGGTTAAAACCACACGATCGTCCCTCTCGGCACATCGAGAGAGGGTCCTGGGAAACGCAATGATATCATCCGGGATGAATGGGACCGGCTAAGAGACCGGATTTTTTCGGGCGCGCGGCTATACGTATACAGTATATGTGTTGGCACTTACATTTCAGTGTAATTAATGTTGTTGTAATTTTTTGAAGTGAAACTTCTTTAGGCACGGTAGTAAGTTCGATTCGCGACACGAAAAAGTGTAACGGAAGTGAAACTTCTTTGGTACGGTAGTAAGTTCGATTGTGCGACACGAAAAGTGTAACGAAAATTTGACCAATAGGCGTACGGCGTTGGCGAGACGGTTCTTCTTCTGGCACGGTAGTAAGTTCGATTATGCGACACGAAAAGTGTAACGAAAATTCGACCAATAGGCGTACAAAATGAAACTTCTTTGGTACGGTAGTAAGTTTGATTATGCGACACGAAAAAACGTCACGAAATAGTGTCACGAAAATTCGACCAACAGGCGTACAAAGTGAAACTCCTTTTGGATCGGTAAGTAAATTCGATTTTGCGACTCGAAAACGCGTCACGAAAATTTGATCAGGCGTACGGCACTGGCGAGACGGATATAGTGAGAACTGCGTGTAACACTATATTTTCGAGTTGCGGGCGGCTTGGAGTGACTACCCTGGCGGAAATATTTCTACAAAATTTAAAAAATTATAAAATATAATTGCCAATCTATTAAATTCTACATGAATTTAAGAAGTACTACAAAATCCTACATGAAAATGCTAGAATTGGAACACTTTTGTAAATTTTTGTAGTATTCTACAAGTAAGTAGATGTTTAAATTTTATAAGATATTTTGTTTCTTTTTAAATTTTTAAAATTTGTAGATCTTTGTACTATTTTTTATAAATTGTAGTTTTTCATAAAATACTACTTGCAATAATTTCTTGATTTAAGAACATTGTAATTTGTGGTACTATTTCGTAGATATTTCTACAAAAAAATAACCATTTCTACAAAAAATTAAATATTTCAACAAAAATGTACAAATTTCTATTTGTAGTTAAATTTTGTAGTTATTCATAGAAATTTTTTCCGCCAGGGTAATTCCGTTGCATTGTTTTTGTATTAATTTCAGAAAAGTTATGGCAAAGCCTTGTCTTCAGAAGTTTCACTTCTAACGCGCGTGGCGACCACGCGTTCATTTTTTTTTGCAATCTCTGACATATTTTATGAAAAATTACTTGAAATATTTTGATTTTGGAGACATTTCAAGAAATATTTCAAAACTGTAATTCCTAGACATATTTATATTTCAGAAATATTTTATGACATATTTCTGAAATATTTCAAATCTTGCGATAAAATATTTCCAAAATATTTCAAAAATATTTCATACTGTGTGGGAATGTTGCATTGGTCTGACCTTCTCACGATATTCCATCAATAACAGACATTTGTTGTTTTCTACATATGGAGACAATATTTCAAATAATGTGTGTATAATAATTTTGTTAATTTGTTTGGCTTTGAGCATAAAACAAAAACATTTTTATTGTGTTAACATGTTGTGCTGCTTGTGCCCCTACCAAGATGGCACCACACTAATTAACCGCGCACGGGCAAAACGCACTTTCTTGCAAGCGTTTGACCAAAATAATAAACAAATTCGGCAACAAAACTCATTGTCCTCTCATACAGCACAAAATATTTTAAAAATATTTGTTAAATATTTTTTAGAAAGATTAAAATAATTCATTTATTAAAATAATTTACAAAAATATTTTTAGAATGTTTCTATGTCCGCCAGTCATGTCAGAAAAATATTTTTAAAAATTAATCTAAGAAAATGGAGCGTCGAGCCGTAACAACCCATACAGCACAAAATGTTTTCAAAAAATATTTCTAAATATTTCTATAAAAATATTGCAAAAAATATTTTAAAATGATTTTAGGAATATTTTAAAAAAGTTAAAAAATTTTTTGTGATAACATTTTTAAGAATATTTTAAGAATTTTTTAAAAATATTTATTAAAATGTTCTTTTTTATCACCCAGACAATATTTTTTTAAATATTTGAAATATATTTTTTAAATATTATAAAATATTCTTAATTAAAAGATGCATGCGCATCTTTCCGTGCTAGTTTGGAACAACGCCGCTAGGCGGCGTATGGTAATAGTAAGACTAACTCGCGTAAGTAAATTTCAGTTGAGGGCTAATATAAGCAGGTCTCTGGCGAAGCAAAATCATGACATTCACAAGATATGTATATTTTTCAAATGTCAAGATGTACCTATATTTTATAAATATTAAAAAAAATCTTTCAAACATAAAACACACAATTATTGCTGATTGGGTTAAATATATTTTATTTTTTGAAGTAATATTTCTAAAAGATTTTGCAAATATTATTGGATATATTTGCAATCTTATAAAAATATTTTTGAAAATGTTTTTCTAATATGATCGGGCGAGAAACATTCTAAAAATATTTTTGTGAATTATTTTAATCTTTCTAAAAAATATTTTAAAAATATTTTGTGCTGTATGGGAAGGTGTTGGTATTCATACATTCTATACTTTAAGTAAAGAAGTAACGAATTATAATTTACTTAAAGTATAGAATGTATGAACCAACATCTTGTTACGGCTCGACGCTCTATTTTCTTAGATTGATTTGTAATTATATCCCATATAGCACAAAATATTTTCAAATTTTGTTAAAATATTTTTTAAAAAAATTAAAATAATTCACAAAAATATTTTTATAAGATTTTTATAAAATTTGTAAAATCTTTTAGAAATATTACTTCAAAAAATAAAATATGTTTAACCCAATCAGCAATAATTGCGTGTTTCATGTTTAAAATATTTTTTTAATATCTGTAAAATATAGGTACATCTTGATATTTGAAAAATATACATATCTTGCGAATGTCATGATTTTGCTTCGCCAAAGACCTGCTTATATTAGTCTTCAACTGGATTAAAGCAGGCAGAATAAGGTTGGAAAATATATGGTGGAGATGGGATATGGAAGAGGAGGTGTTAAAGGATGAAGGGGGAAAGATAAGAAAGGAAAGCGGAGGAGAGAAGGAAGAGGAGGGAGGTAAGGGAGGAGGGAGAGGAGTAGGAATGGAGACGGGGGAATAAGAGGGAAAGAGGTTAGAGGGGGGAAGTACAGAATGGCAATACGGAAGTTAGAAGAGAACAGGAGGGGGAAAGTAAGTCAGTTTGGAACGTAGCTGGTTTGGAAAATAAAGATAAGGATTTCTAGGAAGGGCTGAAGAAAGAAGATGTGTTAGTCATGTTAGAAACTTGGATACGAGAAAAGGGCTGGGAAAGAATAAGGGGAAGGCTGCCAAAAGGGTACGAATGGGGAGTGCAAATGGCGACGAAGAAGAATAAAAAAGGGAGAGCAATAGGAGGGATGATAATGGGAATAAGAAAAGGGTTAAAAGAGAAAGGAACGGAAATTGAAATAGATAGGAAAGGTTTGATAGCGGGAAAAGTTAGGGTAGGTGGCGAGAACTGGAGTATTATAAGGGTATATGCAAAGAAAGAGGAGATGGAGGAGAACTTACAGGAGTTGAGACATATAATGGAAAAGAAAGAAGAAGGAAGGTTTACGATAATTGGGGGAGATTTTAATGCGAGGATTGGACAAGAAGGTGGGAGGATAGAGGAAGAGGAGGGGAAAGGACGGTTGGGAGGGGGAAGAAGTTCGAAAGATAAGAAGATGGACAGAGAGGGGAGGTTGCTGGTAAATAGCTTAGAGGAGAGAGGATGGGAGATATTCAATGGAAATGTGAGAGGAGACGAGGAGGGGGAGTTTACTTTCACGGAGGGAAGAGGAGATACGGTGATTGACTATGTAATAGGGGAAGGAGAAGTAAGAGAGAAGATAGAGAGCGTGATAGTGGGGGATAAGTAGACTCGGATCATCACCCCTTGGAAATAGTACTAAGAAAGGGAACGAGGAGGAAGGCAGAAGAAGAGGGTGGAAGAAAAGAAGCAGGGAAGTGTGGAACGAGGAAGGAGTAAAAAGGTTTATAGAAAAAATAGGAGAGGTGGAAGAAAAGGTGGAAGAGTTGAATAAGGAATAGGAAGAAATGGAAACAAGAATAACAGAGACAATAAAAGGGGTAAAGAAGGAGCTGGAGGGAAATAAGAAGGGGAAGAGGGGATGTTGGGATAAGGAGTCGAGAAGTGAAGAAAGAGGCAAGAAGAAAATTAAGGGATTGGAGGAAGGAAAGAGGAGAGGGCAGCATTTACAAAGAAAAGAGGAAGGAGTTTAAGGAGCTGTGTAAAAGAAAGAAAGAAAAAGAGAACCAGAAATGGGAGAGAAAAGTAGAGGGAGCAAGGAGGGAGGCGAAGGTATGGGAGATAGTAAATAGGGAGAGAAGAAAAAGGAGGGGAATTGAGGAAGAAATAGAAGAGGAAGAATGGAAAGAACACTTTATGAAGTTGTTGGGAGGAGTAGAGGGGAGGGTGAGGATAGGGTAGGAAGGTGAGAAAGAGGAAAAGGAAGGATAAGCCTAGAAGAAATAAGAAGAGTTATAAGGAAGTTAAAGGACGGAAAGGCAATGGGAAGGGATGGGATTCCAGGCGAGGTTTGGAAGCGAGGGGGGAAGGAGTTGGAGAATTGGGCATGGAAATATATCAACAGGATATGGAAGGGGGGAGGATGGCCGGAAAATTGAGAGGAAGGAATAATCGCGCCAATCGTAAAAAAAGGGGAAGGAAAAAGGGCGTAGGAGTATAGAGGGGTGACAATAATGCCGTCTTTATATAAGGTGTACACAGCCATTCTGGCGGAGAGGTTAAAACAGGAGATAGAGGGAAAGAGAATAGTGCCACATAATCAGACAGGTTTTAGAAGGGGAATGGGAACTATAGACTACATCTACGTGTTGAACTACTTGGTGAACAGAAGGTTAGAGAAGAAGGGGCGAAAATTGATAGCATGTTTTGTGGACCTTAAGACGGCGTTTGACTCGGTAGATAGAGGAGTGCTAATAAAAGCTATGAGAGAAAGGGGAATAAGGGAAAGACTAGTGAGAAGGACGGAGGAGATTCTAAGAGAGACGAAAAGTAGGGTAAGGGGGGGAAACGAAATAGAAGTGTTTTGGACGGGGAGGGGAGTAAGGCAGGGGTGCCCGTTAAGCCCGTTACTGTTCAACGTGTTGCTAGCGGATTTGAAAAAGGAAATAGGTAGAGTTAAATGGGGAGGAATAAGGCTAGGAGGTAAGAGGGTGTATACTTTGGCTTATGCGGATGATGTAGTGCTAATTGCGGAGGACGAGGACCAAATGAGGAGCATGCTAGAAAGACTGGAAGGGTACCTGGGCAGGAAGAGATTGGAACTGAACGTGGGGAAAACAAAAATAATGAGGTTTAGGAAAGAAGGAGGGAGGGATAGTAAGAGAAGGTGGAGATGGGAAGGAAAAGAGTTAGAAGAGGTGAGGGAATTTCGGTATTTAGGGTACGTGTTTCAAAGGAACGGAGGACAGGAAGCGCAAATAAGGGAAAGGATCAAGAAAGTGGCCGCAGTGATGGGGAAGGTTTGGGAGATAGGGTAGAGAAGATTTGGGAAAGACTGGGGAAAAAGACTGTGGCTGTTTGATAGACTGGTGTGGACGGTGTTGGGATATGGAGCGGAAATATGGGGATGAAGAAAAAGGGAAGGAATGGAAAGGATGGAAAAAAAATATATCAAATGAGTCTTGGGAGTGGACGGGAGAACACCGTGGTATCTTGTTAGGGAGGAGCTGCAAAGGGAGAAGTTAAGAGGGAGAGCAGGGATGAGAGAATGGAGATTTGAGAAAAAGTTAGAGGAGGGTAGAGGAAGTGAACTGGCGAGGCTATGTTGGGAAGAGCTGAAGGGAAGGGAGAAGGAAGGGAAAGCAGGTTCAAGTTGGGAAAGAGAGAGAGGAAAGTTCTTCGAAGACAGAAGAGTAGAGTTAAAAGAGTTAAAAAGGCTGAGAGGAGATGGAGATGAATGGTTTCTTAAACTGTTTGGAGGAGATAAGGAGACGCAAAGAAGAGAGAGATGGGAGAAGATCGAGAAATTAGACTATAATAAATGGTACAAGTTAATAAAAGGAGAGGGTATCCTAGGATATCTGAAGAAGGGATGGGGAGAGAGCAGATGGAGAAGGGTGGCGAGATTTAAATTAGGAAAAGAGATGAGAGAGAGCAGATACTGGGAAGTGGAAGAGAAAAAGAAATGTAGATTATGTGAACATAGGGAGGAATCGTGGGAGCATGTATGGGAAGAATGTAGGAGATGGGAATCAGGAAATGGAAGTTGGCAGGAAGCGGTGGGATGGGTATTGGATGAGAAAGGGGGAGGAGAGGAATGAATGATAGAACTAGAGGGGGAAAGAATGAGAGGAAAAGGGGAGTCGGAGGAGTTAAAAGAAGAAAAAGGTGGAAAGGGAAGAGGAGAGAGAGGAGAGGGAAAGGAAGGTAGAGAAAAGGAGAAGTGAGTAATTAAAGTACATGTTACAGATTATCCAGGATAGAGCGCGAGGGGAGAACAATAGCAGAAACGGTCGAAAGGATTGTGGAGGAGAAAATAAGAAAAATGGTGAGGGAGAGGAAAGAGGACGATAGAAAAAAGGACGAAAGGATGGAGAAGCTGGAGAAGAAAGTAAGGAGATTGGAGAGAAAGGTGGAAAGATTGGAGCAAGGTGGAGGCAAAAGGAAGAGGGAGGATAGCGAGGAGAGTGGGGCGGGAAAGAAGAAATTGTGAGCAGGGAAGGGCAAAAGGAACGAGGACGAATTAAGAAAGAGGAACGTGATTACAAGGGTTGAGAAGGAGAAATGGGGAGGTAAGGAGTCAAATTGGGAGAAAATGAAGGAGCTCTTCACGGAAGGGTTGAAGGTGAAAGTGATGGTAAGAGAGGTGATAGTTGTGGGGCAGAAAGAAGTTTGGCTGACAATACTGGTGAAGCAGGGAGATGAGGAGGAGAAGTGGCGGGAAGAAAAAGGCAGGGCACAGTATAGGGGTAAAGATACATGAAGATAAGTCGGTGGAAAGGGGAGAGAGAGAGAGAGAGGAGAGAGTTACAAGAGATACAAAATGTTTCCAAAAAATATTTTTAAATATTTCTATAAAAATATTGCAAGAAACATTTTAAAATAGTTTTAGGAATATTTTAAAATGGTTTAAAAACTTTTTGTAACATTTTTAAGAATATTTTAAAAATCATTTAAAAATATTTTTAAAAACGTTCTTTTTTATCACCCAGACAAAATTTTCTTAAATATTTGAAATGTATTTTTAAAATATTAATTCAAATCTACATATTTATTGTATCATAATCTTGTTTCAAAACATTTAAAAAAAAAATTTTTTTTATTTTTTATTGGTTTTATAATCTTTTTTTTAATATTTTCAGAAATATTTTTGAAATATTATGAAATATTCTTAATTGTAAAGATGTATGTCGCTTATGTCAAAATAAAGGGATAAAGCTAAAATTTACAGAGATTGTGCACTATATATTCCAAAAACCTGTGTTAAATTTGCGATTGATTGTCCGACCCGTTTCTGAGATATTTACTTTAAAAGTTACAGAAATTATATATATATATATATGGGGCATTCTTTCTCAAATCGGCCACCCCTCTGCGCATTTTATTTTTGAAGATAAAATGCTTTGCGAGGTCTCAAAATTTTTGTCTGAAACTCAATT
The DNA here is from genome assembly GCF_030848805.1 of Temnothorax longispinosus. Taxonomy (NCBI): domain Eukaryota; kingdom Metazoa; phylum Arthropoda; class Insecta; order Hymenoptera; family Formicidae; genus Temnothorax; species Temnothorax longispinosus. Next base: position 9,095,453 of record NC_092364.1, read on the forward strand.
TTTGGATGCCGTATGGCGATTTTTATTTACATTCAAGGCTGGGACAGTATGACCAAAATATCGCTAAACCACCCTAAAAAATAGGAAAGTATGCAAATAACATCTAAAATCTTAGCAGTTTCTATCAAATTCGATGCAACTTTGAAACAAAATAGTTTTATAACATCGCCGTAAAATTCTACCCCTACTTTATATACAATTCTTTCAGATTCGGTCAATTAATAATTCCCGAAAAATTGAAAAAATTTCGATACCGGCTTCCAAAAGATCGGTAACGAAAAATTATACACTTCATAGCACTTCCCGGAAAATTCTACCCCTGTTTGATCTACAATTCTTTGAAATTCGGTGAATTATTTCCCGAAAAATTAGAAAAATTAGAAAAACCGGTTTCCAGAAAATCGGTAACAAAAAACTATACACATAGTGGCACTCCCCGGAAAATTCTACCCCTATTTCATATACTTTTGGTAAAAATTATTTGAAAAAATTTCGATACCGGCTTCCAAAAGATCGGTAACGAAAAATTATACACTTCATAGTACTCCTCGGAAAATTCTACCCCTGTTTGATCTATAATTTGTTGAGATTTGATCTATAATTTGTTGAGATTTGATAAATTATTTTTCGAAAAATAGAAAAAATTAAAAAAATCGGTTTCTAGAAAATCGGTAACAAAAAACTATACACATAGTGGCACTCCCCGGAAAATTCTACCCCTATTTCATATACTTTTGGTAAAAATTCGGTTCAGGGGTTTGGGCTGGGCGTTGATGAGTCAGTCAGTCAGTCAGTCAGTCAGTCAGTCAGAACAATCGTGAAAAAAACACATTTTACCCCTTTTCACCCCCTTAGGGGTGGAATTTCTAAAAATCCTTTCTTAGTGGATGCTTACGTCATGGAGGAATACACCCTCCAAATTTCAAGTCTCTAGGTTCAGGGGTTTGGCCTGGGCGTTGATGAGTCAGTCAGTCAGTCAGTCAGTCAGGACATCTTCCTTTATATATATATATATACCTATATATATATACCAAAAAACTCGACAAAGGCAATAAGAGCCCAGCGTGATGTTTGACCGCTAAATTTAATTCAATTTCGAATACAATAACGAACGTTTCGACCTTTTTTGGGGTCCTCCTCAGCGCAATGATTAACAAAATTTTACATAAGTATGGTAAGAAACAACCTTAACGCCGCAAACATCAAGTCAAACGATAATTAGGGCGGATGTGCACTCCGACACGTTCCAAAGCATCGTCGTGTAGTTTCCTGGTTGAAGTGCCAGAAAATTTGAACTGCAGAATGTCGTTTGTCATTGTGTAGCGATACCTGTGGACATCCGGAGTACCATCCACTCACAAATATATATATATATGTATGTATGTATGTATGTATAACAGAAATCGATTGTTTGTTCCGCCAATGACAATTAAACAAGAAAGGTTTATTTCTTTCGACTACAATTGGCAAAGTATGTACAAGAAACGTTACGACGTTTCGGCCCTTCGGATTGGGCCCTTTTCAAGCATCTAGATAATAAAAGAATACAATGTGATTCTGGTCGATGAGATAAAATACATGGTCAACAATAATAAAATAGATACCTGGTAAATTAAACTTTGTCACGAACCGACACATCTATATTTACGAGGATTTTACCCAAAATAGTAATAAAAAACCGCTGGAAGAACAATAGTAAAAAATCAATATACCGGAAACTAATAAGCATATATATATGTATCAAAGAGAAGCGGCGGACTTACATACATGAGTCCGTAACAGTAGAGAATGCGTTTCGTAAGAGGATAACGACACACGACATACCGCGGAGCGCCGCACAACGTATGCTTATATACCAGAGTTCAAAGGCGTTGTTCGAGATCCGTCGAACTTTCCTACGCGAAACATCGGCTCGAAAACATTATTATATTTAACATCGAGAAATACCGATGTTTATGTTGTTCGAGCTCAGTCGAACTTGTTCGAAACATACGTTCCCCGCGATCCCCGCGCCCTCGAAGCCCATCGATCGCGATCACGCGTTACGAGAGTGCTCCCTTATTTGTCGAAGCACGGAAACGGCTGTTGTGACGCGTGATGTGACCATACGGACAAATAGCGATTCAGCTCTCATCGCGCGTTCGTTCCTGAAAAACAACCCTCTTGAGTAAACGGCGAAGTCGCTCGCCGGACAGTCAGTCGTTGCTGAGGATTCCTAGCCTCAAGTCGTGGGCCAGAACTCATAGCCGAAAGTCGTCGCGTATCAATCCTCGTCTAAAGACAGCACGGCTCTCTCCCTCTTAAATCGCTGCTTGAATCGCTACTCGCTTGTTTCGTCTTAAAGTGCGGATCAAAGTTACTTATATTTTTTCATTAAGTGTGCTACTTAGCGAGGGGTCCGAAAACTTCCGGTCGTGCTCCGCTCGCGATCGTTCTTCTGCCGCGCGCTCAAGATTTCCGTTTGACGCGTACAAGATCTCCGCTCCGCGAGAGGCTTCGATGCGAGAAGCTGAGACAAGATTTCCGTTCGCGATACCTGGCAGAAAATTACGAACGACTCAGAAGATTTCCGAATCCGCGGCGCACGATCCGTTGTTCCCCCTCGCGTCTTTTCCGTTCTTGAAATAAAGACTATATATCTCTTTGTGCAATCTGTGTTCCGAGTGCTTTAATCCTCATTTCTCCCGCGAATTTACGACTCGCGTTATCCACGCTTCTCGCTCAACTCTGAGCGGAATCCAGATTCAGGGCGACCGTCGGAAAGCGACGCCCGAACATTTTGGTCCTTCGAGCCGGATAGAAGCGTGTGGAGGGTCGAGTGTGTGACAAGTGTGCATATTCGTCACCATGTCCGAGCATCTCGGGAAACAGTTGCAGCTTCAACGTTCGATCGAGCGTTATCTCGATAATTTCAAGAAAATCGGGAAGGGGAACTTAACCCCGGCGAAGGTGCGTTCCCGCATTCAATCTCTAAAGGAGCTCTGGGCTCCGTTCTTCGACGGCCACGCAGATCTCCTGCATCGGATTCCTGAATCGAGCCGAGCAGCCCTGAGCTACTTCCAGGACAACGCCTTCGACACGACTCTCGCAGCCTATCAACACGCCCTCGACTACATGACGGAGGGCCTGGAGGAATTGGAGCCGGTCGTGAGTCCGAACCCTATTTTCTCGAGTTCGCGATCGAACTTAACGGTACCGGCGTTCTCTCTCTCACATCTGCCTCCGATTAAATTGCCTCCGTTCGATGGCGACCACGACGACTGGGAGACGTTTCGCGATAGATTCACCGCGTTAATTAAGAATAACAAAGATCTCGATGATTTCGCGCGCATGCATTTTCTCGCTTCATGTTTGAAGGGTCGCGCGGCCGAGTGCATCGCAAATATCAAGAGACACGGTAGTGTCTCGCGCCAAGTACACGCGGAGCGAGACCGACCGTGACTCTTTTACGCGACGCGACGGGTTGCGAGTACCCGAGATGTTGAGATCTCGATAACGAGTGAACGGATCAAGTTCTAAGTAGGCTTGATCGATAGCTTGGGGTCCAATTAGGGGGGGGGTTTCTCTCATAATATTCTGCTACGTGCCCTACGAGCGGAGATATTGCGACGCAAAGTCCAAATGTGAAAATTTTTTATTAAGATACGTCGTCGTCGTCGTCGTCGTCTACGTCGACCGCTCTCATCTCATTATAACATACATGTAACAAACAGAGAACGTCACTTTCACTTTTTCGACACTGGGTAGCGATCATGTAACTTTTTCCCTAGAGCGGAAACGTGAAAAGTGAAAAATTTCATGTAACTATTTCTTTCTATTGGTATTGAATAGAAAGAGATAAACTTTTCACTTTTCACGTTCCGTCCTAGGGGAAAAGATACATGATCGATCCCCTGGCGGCGCAGGTATCGCCAGTTTCGATATCGCGCGCGTATTTCGAAATTAGGTCGATAGACTTATCGGTCAGGAGGAATATTTCTATTTAGGTAAATTAGATAATATATAATATATATTGAGTCAACGGAAAAGAAGGTTCTCTACGCTTGGCAGAAAGTGCCGCTAGGGAATTTTCAAGTCGATTCTTATGAATCAAGCTTGATATAATATATATTAAGTCAACGAAAAAGAAGGTTCTCTACGCTTGGCAGAAAGTGCCGCTAGGGAATTTTTAAGTCGATTCTTATGAATCAAGCTTGAATTCGATGTCTAGGTATCCCAGGTTGCTGATGACGAGGTCCAGATAGTGCGCTTCATAGTTTTCGGTGTCCAGGTGTAATAATACGTTGAATTCGATGTCTACGTGTCCCAGGTTGCCGATGACGAGGTCCACATAGTGCGCTCCGTAGTTTTCGGTGTCTACGTGTATTAATACCTTGAATTCGATGTCCACGTGTCCCAGGTTGCCGATGACGGAATCCAGATAGTGCGCTTCATAGTTTTCGGTGTCCATGTGTAATCGTACGTTGAATTCGATGTCTAGGTGTCCCAGGTTGCCGATGACGAGGTCCACATAGTGCGCTCCGTAGTTTTCGGTGTCTACGTGTATTAATATCTTGAATTCGATGTCCACGTGTCCCAGGTTGCCGATGACGGAATCCAGATAGTGCGCTTCATAGTTTTCGGTGTCCAGGTGTAATCGTACGTTGAATTCGATGTCTAGGTGTCCCAGGTTGCCGATGACAAGGTCCACATAGTGCGCTCCGTAGTTTTCGGTGTCTACGTGTATTAATACCTTGAATTCGATGTTTACGTGTCCCAGGTTGCCGATGACGGGATCCAGATAGTGCGCTTCATAGTTTTCGGTGTCCAGGTGTAATCGTACGTTGAATTCGATGTCTACGTGTCCCAGGTTGCCGATGACGAGGTCCACATAATGCGCTCCGTAGTTTTCGGTGTCTACGTGTATTAATACCTTGAATTCGATGTCCACGTGTCCCAGGTTGCCGATGACGGGATCCAGATAGTGCGCTTCATAGTTTTCGGTGTCCAGGTGTAATCGTACGTTGAATTCGATGTCTAGGTGTCCCAGGTTGCCGATGACGAGGTCCACATAGTGCGCTCCGCAGTTTTTGGTGTCTACGTGTATTAATACCTTGAATTTGATGTCTACGTGTCCCAGGTTGCTGATGACGGGATCCAGATAGTGCGCTTCATAGTTTTCGGTGTCCAGGTGTAATCGTACGTTGAATTCGATGTCTAGGTGTCCCAGGTTGGCGATGACGAGGTCCACATAGTGCGCTTCGTAGTTTTCGGTGTCCAGGTGTAATAATACGTTGAATGCAATGTCTAGGTGTCCCAAGTTGCCGATGACAATGTCTAGATAGTGAGCTCCGTAGTTTTCGGTGTCTACGTGTATTAATACCTTGAATTCGATGTCTAGGTGTCCCAGGTTGCCGATGACGAGGTCCACATAGTGCGCTCCATAGTTGTTGGTGTCTACGTGTATTAATATCTTGAAATTGATGTCTAGGTGTCTCAGGTTGCTGATGACGAGGTCCAGATAGCGCGCTCCGTAGTTTTCGGTGTCTAGATGTAATAATACCTCGAATTCGATGTCTACGTGTCCCAGGTTGCCGATGACGAAATCCACATAGTGCGCTTTGTAGTTTTTGGTGTCTAGGTGTATTAATAACTTTAAATCTGAATGTAGGACACGTAGATATCAAATTCGAGGTATTAATACACGTAGACACCGAAAACTACGGAGCGCACTATGTGGACCTCGTCATCGGAAACGTGGGACACCTAGACATCGAATTCAACGTATTATTATACCTGGACACCGAAAACTATAGAGCGCACTATCTGGAACCCGACATCAGCAACCTGGAACACGTGGACATCGAATTCAAGGTATTAATACACCTGGATACCGAAAACTATGAAGCGCACTATGTGAACCTCGTCATCGGCAACCTGGGACACCTAGACATCGAATTCAAGCTTGATTCATAAGAATCGACTTAAAAATTCCCTAGCGGCAGAATCAAGAGACACGGTAGTGTCTCGCGCCAAGTACACGCGGAGCGAGACCGACCGTGACTCTTTTACGCGACGCGACGGGTTGCGAGTACCCGAGATGTTGAGATCTCAATAACGAGTGAACGGATCAAGTTCTAAGTAGGCTTGATCGATAGCTTGGGGTCCAATTAGGGGGGGGGGTTTCTCTTATAATATCCCGCTCCGTGCCCTACGAGCGGAGATATTGCGACGCAAAGTCCAAATGTGAAAATTTTTTATTAAGATACTTCTTTTTCTATCTACTTCTAACGCCGACGTCTTATATGACACTACAAAAAGGCGTGATATCCGTACAAAATTACCTTTTTCAAAAAAAAGGTAAAAAATGCGCCAAGTACACGCATAGTAGTATATATGTATTATGTTGTTACCTCGAAAAAAACAAAGTGGTAGTATCTTTACCTCGAAAAAAAAAAACAAAGTAGTAGTATTATACCTCGAAAAAACCTAAGTAACAAGTGGTGGACGTAATCTTTGTATCTCCAAAAATCTCGAAAAAACCTGAGCAGTATTATTTTTATTTCCAAAAAATTATTACTCAAGTGATACACATCACAAAATTACGTTACCGTATCAAAAAATGAGTTGCGCTTCAAGTGATCTATTATTACAATTACAAAAAAGAAATGATATCTCTTTTTAAATTACAGCGCCAATTACAGAGGACATATATTTTTCGAGATACAAAGATTACGTCTACCACTTGTTACTTAGGTTTTTTCGAGGTATAATATTACTACTGCTTTTCTTCGATTAGAATAAAAAATTGCATCATGAAGAATTACACAGAGGTAACAGTACAAAATACAAATATTTTATTAAAATATTTAAACCCAACAAGGGAATACAAGGTATTTAAATACAAAGTTTATATATGTATTTTAAAAGATTTAATCGCATCGCAAAGAATTACAGAGGTAACAGTACAAAAAATAAAAATATTTATTAAATACATAAATTTTTCTTGTCAAAAAACTTGGCGCTGCTAGAGAGAGAGAGAGAGAGAGAGAGAGAGAGAGAGAGAGAGAGAGAGAGAGAGAGAGAGAGAGAGAGAGAGAGAGAGACCTTTTACAAATGTAGATATTACTTATTCTATACTTATTCTATACTTAATTCTAATCGCTTTAAAAATCTAAACTTATCTTAACTTATCCTATACTTAGTAATAAGCCGCATTATTCACCATCACACACACACACACACACACACACACACACACACACACACACACACACACACACACACACACACACACACACACACACACACACATCGCCCACACCCACTCGCTCGCACATACACACCAGGCTGACCTAATTTTGAGGTCTAGCAGCGCCAAGTTTTTTGACAAGAAAAATTTATGTATTTTAATAAAATATTTTTATTTTTTGTACTGTTACCTCTGTAATTTTTTGCGATGCGATTAAATCTTTTAAAATACATATATAAACTTTGTATTTAAATACCTTGTATTCCCTTGTTGGGTTTAAATATTTTAATAAAATATTTGTATTTTGTACTGTTACCTCTGTGTAATTCTTCATGATTCAATTTTTTATTCTAATCGAAGAAAAGCAGTAGTAATATTATACCTCGAAAAAACCTAAGTAACAAGTGGTAGACGTAATCTTTGTATCTCGAAAAATATATGTTCACTGTAATTGGCGCTGTAATTTAAAAAGAGATATCATTTCTTTTTTGTAATTGTAATAATAGATCACTTGAAGCGCGACTCATTTTTTTATAAGGTAACGTAATTTTGTGATGTGTATCACTTGAGTAATAATTTTTTGGAAATAAAAATAATACTGCTCAGGTTTTTTCGAGATTTTTGGAGATACAAAGATTACGTCCACCACTTGTTACTTAGGTTTTTTCGAGGTATAATACTACCACTTTGTTTTTTTTTTCGAGGTCTCGATTACCGCGGATAATTTCGCCATTGCATGGCAAGCTCTCATCGCGCGGTACGAGAACAAACGAAGGTCTCTTAATTTGCATCTTTCTACTCTAATTGAGTTACCGAAAATCACGCGCGAGTCTGCTTCGGATTTACAAACATTGTACGATAAAGTCAGTACCGCGGTAGCTTCTCTTAAAAATCTAAAGCGCCGACCTGATGAATTGTGGAACGATGTTCTCGTTCACCTCATCGTCCATAAATTAGATCCGATAACGCGTAAAGCGTGGAATGTAAAATCGAGCGATACCGATGATCTGCAATCATACGAAGACCTTTGTCGGTTTCTCAAATCTCGTACCCGCGCGCTCGAAGACTGTGCGATTGGTTCCTCAAGCAAAACCGCGTCGAAATCTGCGAACTCTTCGCGAGTGCACGCCGCGAACGCCTCCGCCAACGACTCGACTCCGTGTCCTTTATGTAAAGCGTCACACTTCATAAATCTGTGTCCATCGTTTATAAGCAAGAATGCGAGTCAGCGTCGAGAGATAATTAAACAACACAAAAGGTGTTTTAATTGCTTAAGTACCAAACACTCCGTGCAGGATTGCAAAAGTAAATATTCTTGTCGCGTATGTCATAAAAGGCATCACTCTCTGCTGCATTCTGACTCGGACTCTTGCTTCAGTGCCACAGGCGCTGTCTCTAGCGACAGTTCGTCCTCAAAGGACAATGCGGCGATTAACTGCTCGTCGCCTCAAGCCTCTGACTCGAAATCGGAGGTCAACTCTCTTTTCGCGGCTGCGAAAAATCGTTCGCCGATTCTATTGGCGACAGCGTGGATCACGGTCCGCAGTTCGTCCGGCCGTACCGCCGTCGTCAGAGCGTTACTCGACCAGGGCTCCGAGATGACGTTCATCTCGGAGAACTTGGCGCAAACCTTGCGAGTCAAACGGATTCGCATGCCGATCTCGATTTCCGCCGTCGGCGGAATTAACGCCGGGACATTTCAAAACGCGACACGCATATTCATTTCGCCGCGCGCGTCTCTCGTCCCGTCCCTCTCGACCACGGCGCTCATTCTCCCGTCCGTAACCTCCTACACTCCGAAACGCAACGCGGATATTTCGTCCATCCCATATCTCTCCGACTTACAGCTAGCCGACACGGATCCGACGAGTCGCGATCCAATCAGTCTCATTATTGGAGCGGATCTCTATAATGAGATTATTCTCGACGGCGTGAGTAAAGGGGGGATCGGGCAACCTATCGCGCAAAATTCTATATTTGGATGGGTCATCTCCGGACCCGTCAGTTCAGCCGCGTTTCCTGAACATTCCTCAGCGAAAGTTCCTCGAATCTCAACGCATCATATTTGCTCTCTCTCGCTGGAGAAAGAACTCCGCCGGTTCTGGGAAATCGAGGAGCTTCCGCAGCGATCCGCTCTTACACAAGAAGAGAAGGATTGCGAAGAGCATTTCCGCTCGACTCATTCTCGAAATTCGGAGGGACGATACGTCGTGCGTCTCCCATTTAAGAAAGGCCCTCCTATCGAAATCGGGGAGTCTCGGGTTCAAGCCGAGAAAATGTTAAATTCGCTAACTCTTCGACTTCGTGACAAACCGGAAGTTATGAAAGAATATCATAACTTTCTCGACGAGTACGAACGTCTCGGACACATGCGACCGTTATCTCCCGCGCAAGACAACGAACAAAGCGTCTATCTTCCACACCACGGGGTGATTCGGGAAGATAGCGTTACCACGCGTCTCCGCGTCGTGTTCAACGCGTCAAGCGTCACCTCTAACGGTACCTCTCTCAACGACCACTTGCATATTGGTCCGAAAAAGCAAACCGATATTTCCGCAATAATTGCGCGGTGGCGCAGATACAAATACGTTTATTCGGCGGATATCGCGAAGATGTATCGCCAAATTCTCGTCGATTCTCGCGATATAAATTTGTTGAAATATAGTATACATTTGCCTGTATTCACTTAGGAGACACACTGTAAGTCTCCCCTCTCACAGTATGTATGTGAGTATCACGTGACTGCGAGGGCCACCGAAATATGCGAGGCTCTCGCGTCGAGCACTCCGGCTTGAACCGTTGCTTACGAAGTCAAGACGGACAGTCATGTAATAAGGTCGTAAATAAACTCTTTAGTGTTATTAAGAAATAAAGTCCTCTCTGCTAAACCTCAATTTCTTAACATGGTAGCAGAGCGTGGTTGCAGCAAAAGTGTCCCGTAATTCTCACGTGCCCTGTGTATAATATAAAATACCGCGTTAAGTTCGGAAGTGAAAACGAGTCGAAAGCACGAAGGAACGCTTGAGACAAAAGAAGACGGCGTTGATAAAATCCGAACACGAAGAAACGTTCGAGATTGAACCAGAAGAGAAAATGGCGGGCAAGTGTGAGATTACGATACCAGTGTTCGATGGACAGGAGTATGGTATGTGGAAAAAGAGGATTATCATGTACCTGAAATTCAAGAAATGCGACCTGGTAATAACAAGACAAAAAGTAGCTACAGACAAAGAAGATTGGGACGAAAAAGAATTAAAGGCAATAAACTACATATATAGTGCAATTTCGAACAAGCAGCTAGAATTCGTGTGCGAGGAAGAAACAGCCTACAAAGTAATGAAAAAGTTAGACAGTATGTATTTGAAGGAGTCAACGGCGCTACAGATCGTGTGCAGAAACCGATTGGAAAAAAATGAGATTAAACAATTACAGCGATACTGAGACATTTTTCAGTGAGTTCGAGAAGACGGTTAATGATCTAAGGAGCGCGGGTGCAAATATAAGTGAAAAATAAAAATTAAACTATATGATCAACACGTTGCCAGAGTCATATAGTTATATAGGCGACTTAATCGATACACTAAAAGAGGAAGACCAAACTGCTGAGTACATAAGAAATAAAATCAAGCTAGCTGAAATGAAGAATCAAAAGGATCATAGTGAGAAAACAGCAAACGCATTTACAGCGAACAAGGATGGATGCTACAAATGCGGAAGAAAAGGACATTTCGCACGAGAGTGTCAAGACGGCGGCCAAGCGGGACGCAACGACGGATCGTGGCGAGGTTCAACACGAGGTCGGGGACGAGGCAGAACCGCAAGAGGCTATGGCAGAGGACGCGGCAGAGGACAACGTAGTCAACATGGAGCAAGTACGAGCGAGCAGAGCAGCAAGGATGCGAGCGCTTGGGTAGCGACAACGGCGCACGCAGCACACACCGAAGAAACAAACAGGTTGCGTAATTGCGAAATAGAGTGGCTACTTGATAGCGGGTGTTCCGATCACATTGTCAACAATGAAAATTATTTTGAAAAATGTATAGAACTAAAAGAGCCAGTAAATATTTATTTAGGTGATAATAGATCAGTAAAAGCTACCAAGATAGGAAATGTAGTAACGTACTTTAAAGCGTTTGGAAAAGTAAATCAAGTAAATATAAAAAACGTATTTTACGTTTTTTAAATGAATGCAAAAGATATGAATGCAAATTTAATAAGCTACGGAAAATTAACTGATAAAAATACTATTATGTCTAAAGGAAAGTTTGCAAAGATTATTGATGAGAATAATAAAGTCGTAGCGGTAGCGGTCAAAGAGAATAGAGTTTATAAAATGAAAAGTAAATTGAAGCTTGTGCAAACAGTGCCGAGCGGAATAACAATATGAGTCAAAAGGAAAGGTGGCACGGAATGTTAGGTCACATAAATTTCGGTTATCTTAATACGCTGAGTAAACAACAGCTACTAGTAGGAATTCCAAACGAGTTTGAGTCGGAATTGATGAAGTGTAAAACTTGTATAGAAAATAAAATGAGGAATTTACCGTTTGAAAATAATAGGCACAGGGCGAAAGATATTTTAGAAATTGTACACACCGATGTATGTGGTCCTTTCAAAACTACCGGGTTTAATGGAGAAAAATATTTCGTCTCATTTATGGATGATTACAGCAAGATTGCCAAAGTTTACTGCATTAAAACTAAAGACGAAGTTTTTGATTGCTTAATTAGATTTGTTAGGGAATGTGAAAATATAACTGAAAAGAAAGTAAAAACTTTAAGATGCGATAATGGAAAGGAATATTTAAACAATCGTTTCTATACATTTGCAAAAGAACAAGGCATTAGATTAAATAATTGCTCAGCGTACGTACATGAGTTAAACGGTACCGCGGAACGATTTAACAGATCAATAATGGATATGGCACGCTGCTTACTAACAGAGGCAAATGTACACAAACGATTTTGGCCCGAAATAATTTGCGCGGCGACATACTTGAAAAATAGAACTCTAGCGAACACGACAGAGAGAAAAACACCTTACGAAAGTAGAGTTTTCGTAAGAATACCCGAACAAAAAAGAGTATCAAAATGGGATAAGAAGGCAGATATAGGAATTTTATTAGGATATAGTGAAGTAAGCTATAGAGTCTTAATCATTACTATTATATAAAACGCGACTGTTTGTCTGTCCGTCCGTCCGTCCGTCCGTCTGTCCGCGAACTACTCATTCGTTAGTGGACCGAATTTTTACCACGAGTACATGAAATAGGGGTAGAATTTCCCGGGGAGTGCCATAAAGTATATAGTTTTTCGTTACCGATTTTCTGGAAACCGATTTTTTTTATTTTTTTAATTTTTCTGTCCAAATTTTTACCACGAGTACATGAAATAGGGGTAGAATTTCCCGGGGAGTGCCATAAAGTATATAGTTTTTCGTTACCGATTTTCTGGAAACCGATTTTTCTAATTTTTCTAATTTTTCGGGAAATAATCGACCGAATTTAAAAGAATTATATATGAAACAGAGGTAGAATTTTCCGGGGAGTGCTATAAAGTGTATAATTTTTCGTTACCGATCTTTTTGGAAATCGGTTACAAAATTTTTCCAATTTTTCGGAAATTAATTGACCGAATCTTAAAAAATTATATAATTTTAATTTTTTTTCAATATTATTCTTTATCTATATGTATTTTATGTGTATTACTATTATATAAAACGCGACTGTTTGTCTGTGTCCGTCCGTCCGTCCGTCCGTCCGTCCGTCCGTCTGTCCGCGAACTACTCATTCGTTAGTGGACCGAATTTTTACCACGAGTACATGAAATAGGGGTAGAATTTCCCGGGGAGTGCCATAAAGTATATAGTTTTTCGTTACCGATTTTCTGGAAACCGATTTTTTTTATTTTTTTAATTTTTCTGTCCAAATTTTTACCACGAGTACATGAAATAGGGGTAGAATTTCCCGGGGAGTGCCATAAAGTATATAGTTTTTCGTTACCGATTTTCTGGAAACCGATTTTTCTAATTTTTCTAATTTTTCGGGAAATAATCGACCGAATTTAAAAGAATTATATATGAAACAGAGGTAGAATTTTCCGGGGAGTGCTATAAAGTGTATAATTTTTCGTTACCGATCTTTTTGGAAATCGGTTACAAAATTTTTCCAATTTTTCGGAAATTAATTGACCGAATCTTAAAAAATTATATAATTTTTAATTTTTTTTCAATATTATTCTTTATCTATATGTATTTTATGTGTATACAGTTGGGTTTTATATTATAGTAGTTTTCATAACCGATTTTTATGAAACCGGTTTCCAAAAAATCGGTAACGAAAAACTATACACTTTATGGCACTCCCCGGGAAATTCTAATAATGATAATAATGTGTTTGATATACTTATAATACGAGCATCATTTTTTACCGTAGCTAAACAAATCTATATATATAAGTCACGTCTGTCTGTCTGTTTGTCTGTCTGTCTGTCTGTACGCGAACTACTCATTCGTTAGTGGACCGAATTTTTACCAAAATAATATGAAACGGGTAGAATTTCCCGGGGATGAAAATGTTGTGGCCATTTTTTTGCTACCGATTTTCTGGAAACCGATTTTTTTAATTCTTCTAATTTTTCGGGAAATAATTTACTGAATTTAAAAGAATTATATATGAAACGGGTAGAATTTTCCGGGGAGTGCTATAAAGTGTATAATTTTTTGGTACCGATTTTTTTGAAAGCCGGTTACAAATTATTTCAATTTTTGGGGAAATAATTGACCGAATCTAAAAAAATTGTGTATGAAGTAGGGGTAGAATTTCCCGGGGATTGCCATAAAGTGTATAATTTTTCGTTACCGATTTTTAGGGAAATTGGTATCAGAAAATTTTCCAATTTTTCGGAAATTAATTGACCGAATTTCAAACAATTGTATATGAAATAGAGGTAGAATTTTCTGGGGAGTGATATAAAGTGTATTATTTTTTGTTACCGATCTTTTTGGAAACCGGTTACAAAATTTTTCCAATTTCTCGGAAAATAATTGAATCTTAAAGAATTACATATGAAATAAAGGTAGAATTTCCCCGGGATTGCTATAAAATGTATAATTTTTTGTTACCGATTTTTTTGGAAACCGGTTACAAATTTTTTGAAATTTTTCGGGAATTAATTGACCAAATTTTAAAGAATTATATATGAAATAGCAGTCGTGTCAAATTTTTTTAATTGTTGGAGGATGAAGAATTGTATATGAAATAAAGGTAGAATTTCCTGGGGTTTGTTATAAAGTGTATAATTTTTTGTTACCGATTTATTTGGGAACCGGTTACAAAATTTTTCCAATTTTTCGGGAATTAATTAACCAAATCTTAAAGAATTATATATGAAATAGGAGTCAAAATTTTTTTAATTTTTGGAGGATGTAGGTTAGAGTTTGAGGAGAAAGAATATCAAAGGTGCTCCTAATTAATGAGTGAGTTTGGGGAAAGGGGAATAGATTTTGAGCCCGCGCGAAGCGCGGGCGAAAAATCTAGTACTACTAGACATGTAGATATTATAGAAAAAGATGTAAAATGCATTGGCATGGACAAATGTGAGAGCGATAATGAAAGCGACGTAAGTATGGATGATGAACAAATTGAGGATGAGGTTTTTGAAAGCGATGATGAATCCGAAAATAAAAAGATAGAAGAAAAAGAAAATGAAAATGAACAAAGAACTCCTTGCAGGTCAACGCGTGAGAGGAAAAATACTGTAAGGTACCCAGAACCGGAAAATTATAGTATTTTTGTAAATTTTAGTAGAGTAGATACGCCTAGTACGTTTGAGGAGGCAATAAGTAGTAACGATAAAAATAATTGGGAAGAAGCAATGGATCAAGAAATAAGATGCATAAGTAAAAACAAAACTTGGAAATTAGTAGATAGAATAGAGAGTAAAAAAGTCTTAGACGTGAAATGGGTGTATACAAGGAAGTCAGATAACCGATATAAAGCTCGATTAGTTGTAAGAGGTTTTCAACAAACTGATGTAATTGATGATATATACTCTCCAGTCGCTAAAAATCAAACAGTAAAAATCTTACTTTCTTATTGTTGCCAAAATAGCTTGATCATTGAACAAATGGACGTAGAGACCGCCTTTTTAAATGGCAAAGTGACTACGGAGGTATATATTAATCAACCTAAAGGGTATGAGGATGGAACAAATAGAGTGTATAAATTATTAAAAGCTCTTTACGGATTGCGAGAAAGTCCTAGGGACTGGTATGAGTGTTTCGATGAGTATGTTACGAAATTAGGATTTAAGAAAAGTAATGTAGAACTATGTTTGTATGTCTTTGGAGAAGGTGAAGATATTATTTACCTTTTAATATATGTGGATGATTTATTAATTTGTGGAAGAGATAAAGAGAAAATACAAAAAATAAAGAAGTTATTATCAGATAGATTTAAGATGAAAGATTTAGGCGAAATAAAGGAGTATCTTGGATTAAATATAAATTACAATTATCTAAAAGGGGAACTCACTCTAAGTCAAGAAAAATACATAGAGTCATTAGCTGATAAATATAAAGTTCAAAATAGTAGAATGTACAGTACTCCTATGGAGACAAACTTGAAACTTGAAAAGGCTGAAAGTTGTGAGTCAAGTATAAAGTATAGAAATTTAATAGGTGCTTTGTTATACATTAGTTCAAATACGAGACCAGATATAAGTTTCAGCGTTAATTATCTTAGTAGATATCAAAATAGCTATAGCGAAACGCATTGGAAATATGCATTGCGAATTTTGAAATACCTGTACTCAACAAAAGACTTAACCTTACATTACAAAAAAAATGAAGACTGCGATATTATGGATTGCTATGTTGATGCCGATTGGGCAGGTGATAATATCGATCGAAAATCCACGTCAGGATATGTAATAAAAATGTTTGGAAACGTAGTTGATTGGAAATCTAGAAAACAAAAATGTATAACCAAAGCCTCGACATTTGCAGAGCATGTAGCATTATCTGAAGCAGTGAGCGAGATAAAATATGTAAGAGAATTAGTAAAAATATTCGGCATAAATGTTAGTGAACCAATAAAAGTTTTTGAAGATAACTCAGGAGCAATAAATATTGCTAAAAATGGTAACTTTACGAAAAATTCTAAACACATTGAAATACACTATCATTTTGTACACGACAGTGTAAAAGATAAACTGATTGATGTTTGTAAAATCAGCTCAATTGAAAATGTCGCGGATATTTTTACTAAAGCTTTGTGTAAAGAGAAGTTCGAAAAATACAGAAAGCAATTGAATGTAATTTAAGATAAATAACTAAAGAATACAGTACAAATGTAAGGAGGCGTGTTGAAATATAGTATACATTTGCCTGTATTCACTTAGGAGACACACTGTAAGTCTCCCCTCTCACAGTATGTACGTGAGTATCACGTGACTGCGAGGGCCACCGAAATATGCGAGGCTCTCGCGTCGAGCACTCCGGCTTGAACCGTTGCTTACGAAGTCAAGACGGACAGTCATGTAATAAGGTCGTAAATAAACTCTTTAGTGTTATTAAGAAATAAAGTCCTCTCTGCTAAACCTCAATTTCTTAACAAAATTACCAAAGAATTCGATGGAGACGGTCTCCTCACGACGCGATAATTATTTTCCTGTTGCTAACCGTGACTTATGGCCAAGCCTGCGCGCCCTTTCTTGCCCTTGCCGTTCTCGAGCAATTAACTATCGACGAGGGTAAACACTTTCCCCTCGCCATTCCGATTCTCAGAGAACATATTTACATCGACGATGCCGTATTCGGAGCTGACGACAAGCCTCATATTCGACAAATTCGAGATCAGTTAGTTGCCTTATTAAAACGCGGCGGGTTCGAGTTAAAGAAATGGGCAAGTAACTCCCCCACTCTTCTAGACGATATTGACGTCGCGGGGCATGGGCTAGCCGGTAAAAAGCCCTTCGCGCAAGACGAACAGCTCAAAATTCTCGGTATCGGGTGGAACCCCTCTAAAGATGTTTTCGAATATCGCGTCGCGCTTTCGGATAAAGTTCCCGATACCAAACGTACCATATTGTCCGCTGTCGCGAAACTTTACGATCCGTTGGGCTGGGCCACGCCTGTCACGATCGCCGCGAAAATCCTCATGCAAAGGTTCTGGCAACTTAATATCCAGTGGGATGAGCTTCTTTCCGAATCGGTTTACGCGAGATGGAACGATATATATTCACGTTTATCAGCTCTCGGTCACGTGCAAATTCCTCGGTGGAACGGCCTCGGGCCTGATGCCGAACGTTCCGAAATACACGGTTTCGCAGACGCTTCGAATCATGCTTACGCCGCCGTTGTTTATATAAAGGTAGTGTCTTCGTCGGGCAAAGTCACGATATCGCTCCTTTGAAAACGATAAGCATACCTCGACTCGAATTATGTGCGGCCTTGCTTCTAGCGCGACTTATTGATTTTGTTCGAGCGTTAAATGGTTATCAAAATCTTCCGTATTATTGTTGGACGGATCCCAACATCGTGCTTGCTTGGATCGCTCAAGATCCTTCGCGATGGAAGACGTTCGTCGCCAATCGCGTTACTCAAATTCAAGCTCTCGCTCCGCGTGCCTCATGGCGACACGTCTCAACTAACGATAATCCCGCGGATTGCGCGTCGCGCGGCATTTTCGGCGATGAAATTCTAAATCATGAACTATGGTGGCACGGCCCTTCCTGGCTCACTCTCAATTCCGACGAATGGCCGATCGGCGACACGCGTCTTCCCGAAAGCGTTCCCCTCGAGAAGAAAACTATCGTTTTGCAATGTCACGCCCCCGGTCAATGGGATCTCGCCACGAAATACTCCTCATGGCCTCGGTTGATTTGCGTCACCGCGTATATAATTAAGTTTACACGTTTCTGTCGTCGCGATCGACCTTCCGACTCGCTCAACCTCGCGCTGACCGCCTCTCCTCCCTCGAAAAGTATCTCGCTCTCCGCGCCCGAATGTAATCAAGCTAAAACCTTTTGGTTTAAACAAATTCAAGCCGATCTGTTTTCGAGCGAAATCTAAACGTTGTCGCGAAATCAAAGCCTATCTACTAAAAGCTCGATTCTCTCTCTTCGACCGTTTTTAGATCAAGACGGAGTTCTACGCGTGGGTGGGCGCCTCGGCAACGCTCCCTTACCGTTTCCCGTACGCCATCCTATCTTATTATCTTCGCACCCCCTTGTCAAGCTCCTCGTAAATCAAGCTCACTTACGAGCCCTGCACGCGGGACCTCAGCTCACTTTGAATATTCTCCGTCGCGACTTCTGGATCATTCGCGCGCGCAACATAGTCAAAGCGGTTATACATAATTGCGTTACATGCACGCGCGAGCGAGCGGCAGTTCCTACTCAAATCATGGGCAATCTGCCCGAGCCACGCGTAACCTCGACAATTCGCAGTTTTCTGCACTGCGGTGTGGATTATGCGGGACCAGTTCTTATTCGCGCTTCCTCCGGTCGCAGTATTACCTCCCGCAAGGCGTACATAGCCTTATTTGTTTGTCTCGCGACGAAGGCCATCCACCTAGAATTGGTTGGAGATTACTCCACTCCCGCGTTTCTAAACGCTTATTCCCGGTTCTGCGCTCGTCGCGGTCTTCCGCAATGTATGTATTCCGATAACGGAACTACCTTCGTTGGGGCA
This sequence comes from Temnothorax longispinosus, assembly GCF_030848805.1. Taxonomy (NCBI): domain Eukaryota; kingdom Metazoa; phylum Arthropoda; class Insecta; order Hymenoptera; family Formicidae; genus Temnothorax; species Temnothorax longispinosus. The sequence continues at coordinate 9,114,378 of NC_092364.1, forward strand.
GACCGAGAAATGCAGCGAGCGTACAAATCCGCCGTTCAAGACCCAAATTTTTCTAAATTTAACCGCGTCAGATAACATTACGTGGAATTTCCTCCCTCCTTCAGCCCCGCATTTCGGCGGGCTATGGGAGGCGGGCGTGCGGAGTGTCAAAACTCATTTGCGTCGCGTCTTAGGGACTCACACTTTAACCTTCGAAGAATTTCGACCTTATTGTGTAGAATCGAAGCGTGTTTGAACTCTCGACCGATCGCTCCTCTCGCCGACACTCTCGATGACTACGAGTGTCTCACCCCCGGTCATTTTTTGGTCGGATCCGCTCTCACGGTCAACCCGGAACCATCTTTGCTCGATCTAAACGAGAATCGTTTGTCGCGATGGCAACTAGTCCGACACATTACCGAAAAATTCTGGAAAATGTGGAGTAACGACTACGTGAACACTCTACAACAACGAGCAAAATGGCGAACGGTCAAACCGCCGATCGGTCTCGGACAACTCGTCCTCTTGTGCAATCCCACGTTGCCCCCGTGCAAATGGGAGCTCGGCCGCATAACGCAATGCCATCCCGGGCCCGACGGTTTCACGCGCGTAGTGACCGTGAAAACGGCCACTTCCGAATACCAAAGGCCAATCGTAAAACTATGCGTTCTACCGGTCAACAGCGAGGCGACGAGCATCATACTTCTTGCGTCAATGCGAGACGCGCGTTAGATCTAAGTATTATATTCTAAGCTAGTTTAAGCAATTCGTCTATGTTACTCCACGGCGGGCGGCGTTGCCCCTTTAATTTTCTGTATGTCTCTGTAAACTTCTCGCGCTGATGTTTTGTGTTTTTCTATTATCACGCATTATTTCGAAACTATCGTTCCGAGGCGGGCGGTATGTTCGAGATCCGTCGAACTTTCCTACGCGAAACATCGGCTCGAAAACATTATTATATTTAACATCGAGAAATACCGATGTTTATGTTGTTCGAGCTCAGTCGAACTTGTTCGAAACATACGTTCCCCGCGATCCCCGCGCCCTCGAAGCCCATCGATCGCGATCACGCGTTACGAGAGTGCTCCCTTATTTGTCGAAGCACGGAAACGGCTGTTGTGACGCGTGATGTGACCATACGGACGAATAGCGATTCAGCTCTCATCGCGCGTTTGTTCCTGAAAAACAACCCTCTTGAGTAAACGGCGAAGTCGCTCGCCGGACAGTCAGTCGTTGCTGAGGATTCCTAGCCTCAAGTCGTGGGCCAGAACTCATAGCCGAAAGTCGTCGCGTATCAATTCTCGTCTAAAGACAGCACGGCTCTCTCCCTCTTAAATCGCTGCTTGAATCGCTACTCGCTCGTTTCGTCTTAAAGTGCGGATCAAAGTTACTTATATTTTTTCATTAAGTGTGCTACTTAGCGAGGGGTCCGAAAACTTCCGGTCGTGCTCCGCTCGCGATCGTTCTTCTGCCGCGCGCTCAAGATTTCCGTTCGACGCGTACAAGATCTCCGTTCCGCGAGAGGCTTCGATGCGAGAAGCTGAGACAAGATTTCCGTTCGCGATACCTGGCAGAAAATTACGAACGACTCAGAAGATTTCCGAATCCGCGGCGCACGATCCGTTGTTCCCCCTCGCGTCTTTTCCGTTCTTGAAATAAAGACTATATATCTCTTTGTGCAATCTGTGTTCCGAGTGCTTTAATCCTCATTTCTCCCGCGAATTTACGACTCGCGTTATCCACGCTTCTCGCTCAACTCTGAGCGGAATCCAGATTCAGGGCGACCGTCGGAAAGCGACGCCCGAACAGGCATACTAATTGTTTTTCAGACAGACACCAGTACATTATATGTTATTGTTAAACATCCGCTGTTCACGTGAACTTTATAACGATGAAATCACTTTGTCATAAATCGAATTCAAATTTTCCGTGTCCTTTTTTAAGTTGATCGTATTAGGGTGTTTTTTAATCAGAAACATTTCAGTAATCTCTTTCTTTTTTATGTTTTTTTCTTTGTGGGTGATGTTAGTTTCCTCCCATTTAAAATTGTGACCAAACTGCATTCGATGTTTGCTCACGACGGAGTGATGGCTGGGGTGCTTTATGATGCCCTTTTTTTGTTCATTGACCCGTGTTGATAGATGACGCTTAGTCTGACCTATATATACTGCATCGCAATCACCACATTCTATTTCATATACAAATTCGGTCTCGTTCTTCCTGGCAAGCTTGTCCTTTCCACTCTTTATGATACCCTCGAGTTTTTTCGAAATAGTATATACTGTATCAAGATAGACCGTATTAAAAATGCGTCGGATATCTTCGCCTACACCCTTCACATATGGTACTGTGATGCATCGTCGGGCATCAAACATATTCTGAGTTCTGCCTGCCCCGTTGGCCATATTCCGCGAGTGTTTTACGTCTAGTTTTAATTCGTTTTTCAATCATCTCGATGGAAAAAGAATTGTTTAATAAAATATCTCTGACAATCTTTATGTTCGTTTCATGGAAGCGACGATCTGATAAAAGAATCGCTCGGTCTATTAGGCTAGTCTAGTTAGGCTAGTAATTGATATATATCTGCCTGAGAACGTCGAGTTTCTATACCAATTTGTAAAAAGGCGACCACCCTCTCTGATGACGGCAGTGTCAAGAAACGGGATCGAGTTATTTACTTCCGTTTCGTGTGTGAATTTAAGGCGTGGATGATAATTGTTGAAAGCGTTTAACACATTATCGAGTTCGGCCGTGGGAACTATGGCGAAGATATCGTCAACATATCGAATAAAAACAGGGATCTCGAAATCAAAAGAGTTCAAACAGAAAGTTTGTAAATCGTGCATAACCAAATCCGCGATGATCGGTGACAAGGGCGAGCCCATCGGGGTACCAAAGATTTGTTTATAAAATTTTCCATTAAAGCAAAAACTAGTGGAATCGAGCACAAGGTTGATGGCGTAAAGGAACTGAGGTAAGGTGAACTTTGTGTTGGGTGAGATTTCCTGCCATCTACTCTCAATGGCTTTAAGGACCAACTCTTTCGGGATGTTGGTGAAGAGTGACGAAACATCTAATGAGATCATAAATTGGTCATCATTGATACTTAGTTCTTTTATCTTATTGGCGAATGTCCAACTGTCCTTGATGTGCGATCTCGGTCTGCTTGTGTATTTGTGTAAAATGTGATTAAGGAAACTAGCTGGGGGAGACCGGGGCTAAAACGTCTACGGGGTAAATACGTCTAATCAAATATCTTGGAACCTGTATATTGTGCGAACTCGCTATTAACATTGTAAACACTGCTTATGGTACCCATGTGGCCAACGGAGTTTCGGCAGGTTACCTGCCGTATTATGATTTTTACGAGGGCAAACGTGTTTTCGGAAGGTGAAAGTTACATTTTCTGCGTGTGGAAATTTTGTAATATCTGTAATAATATTTGCTCTCCAAATCTCGAGGTACGTGATTATAAAGAGTAATGCATGCTGAACACAAATCCAGTGTGGTTTTTTCATTATTGTTGATGTCTAATATTTCGTGGGCAATCAAACTTGAAACTTGTGTTTGGGGCTAATCCGTCCGGGTGCATTTTAAGGCATTTCCGGGCATTTCCAGGCTCACTGCATATAGAATATGGATGAGACGGGAAATACAACCGTTCAGACACCGAATAGAGTTATCGGACGTCGAGTGAAACAAGTCGGCGAGTGACTTCTGCGGAAAGAGGAACCCTCGTAACTATTTTTTAATAATGTTTCACATAAAAATTTTAAATAAATTTTTATATTTTTCTCTTAAAAAACAATTATTAAAATGTATCCTATTATTTTTCAGGATTAGATGTACGTATATGTATTAAAAATGCAGTGCAGACGGTTATACCCCGGCATTTTTGAGATTTCAATTTTTCCACCGTTTTCATTTTTGCTCTATACCGGTTAAACAAAGCGACGTAGACAAAAATTTCCTATATAAATTTTGTAGCTAAAGGTTCACTCTTTACAGTGGCATACCACATTTAACTTCAATTATTTATTTTGTTGTTAAAAATTGGCACCGAAAAAAAACGGACGGTTTAGCCCCGGTCTCCTCTATATTGTACATAGAGCTCCCGACCGCAGAAACAATGATTCTCAAGGGGAACCCGGTTTTATGCACCTTTGGTAGCCCGTAGCATCTCGGGATGTTTCAATTTGTGCATTTCAACTTATAATATGTTTGCTTATCATATATATACTTGCTTATCATAGATATACTTCCCATGTAAATATCCCAGGTAGCACACATGGTCTTATTGACGTCAATTTAAGGTCATATATTTCGTCCACGACGTCATATGTCCTTTATATGACGTGTATTTGACGTCCTATTGTGGACGAAAGTATGCCGTCATGAAAAGGACATAAATTAGACGTCATTTTAAGACCAAATTTGGTACACGATAATTTTATTTTTATTTTTTGAGTTTTTCTTAATTAAAACAGACCCATACAGCATAGAAGCTTGCAAGACATTGCAGGAACGGTACAAGTTGCAATGTAATGTTGTAAAGACAATTGCAACATTTCGTTGAAATATTAGAACAACAATGCAGAAATATTATAAAAATAATTGAAAATATAGTACTATAACTTACTCCGTGAACATATATGCACACACATACATAAAAAATACATTTTTTTAGATTTATGTTTCTTTAAATTTGATTCCTAATTATTTTTGAACTTTGATTCAATTCATTAAATAAATTCTTTATTTTGTCAGATAGCGTCTTTAGGCGTTATCATGCATGTTGTTGACGTTATTATATTAATATTATATTATGTTAAATATACGAATTTCATATTAATAATTCTTCTCTCGGGGCACGCGCTCCGCCTAACCGAGTAAGTAAGGAAACGATGAAAGTAGTGGTATTTTACCGGCGATGTTGCCATCTCCCACTTATGCACCTCTCATGTCTCCTTACAGTGCCAGACTAGAGTCAAGTTAATAATTCTTGTACATTAATTGTAATTGCGTTATTATTTTTAATATTTACCGGTTATTATCATTACACGATTTTTGAACACTATAAAGATATGTTATGTAGGAGTATAAACAACAAGGAAGCGTCAGAATCAAAAGATCATCACTAGTCCGTTCGATCATCGATGTCAAGCGACGTTAGGTGCGGCTTAGTGCGTTCGCGCGGACAGCGCGCTGTCAGTTAGTTATAACGTAGAAATACATATCGCGTTCGCGCATAACACCGTGGTCTCTCATCGTTAAATATTACGATCGTTTAATTCCAAATTTCGGTCGCGTCACGCAAGGATCAAAGTGCCACGAAATTAGAATGTAGGTGTCACAAGAGGCGAAATATCAGCGGATCGGAGATATGTAGTGACAGTTACTATGTTTACGCGAGCGTTACTTCTGTAGTAATTTACGATAATTCACTTGTTTACGCGGGATAAATTATCATAAGTTATTACAGAACCCCCGTTTACGTGGAGAAATTATCGTATAAGTTACTACAGAAGTAATGCTCGCGTAAACGTAGTACGTGACAGATCCTTCTCAAGTCATCTATAAAACAATTCAGTACGCGGTCAATTTTTAGTCAACTCACAATTCTACATGAAAAATGTTAAGTCATTACCTATATAATATCCGAAATATAAAAACGGCCATCACTATCCCATCAAACATCTTTCGTTATGAAGATTTTGGTAAAAAAAAGGTCATAATTGATAAACTGTAATAAATGCAAAGTATATATCAAATCAATTAAAGTAATAGTCTTAAAAATAAATATTACATAAAAATTAACGTTAGTCTTAAAAATGTAAAATATATGTCAATTAGAGTTAAAAATAATATTAAATAAATTTAAAGTTATAGTCTTAAAAATATATTCATATCAAATAAAATTATAGTCTTAAAAATATATTCACATGTGTGATGTCCAGCGATAGTCGTTTAAATGATTAAGGATGTATTGCACCTATTTTCAAAGCGCTACCAAGTGGATAAAAATTTGTGAGAATGTTCTTTTAGTCTTCCTGATGTGCTACAAAAAAGTAGAAACGAATCCACTAAACGGTTGCTGAGATATAACGATTTTAATTTTCACTGATTTTACACGTATTCTTATGGGAAGAGACGATTTTGGCGGATAAAACAGCTAAAAAAATGTTGAAGGAGCGCTACCAATATTTTGAATTTTTTTGTACATCTAGTATACGAATAGATGAAAATATCTGCCAAGTTTCAATTGTCTTCACTACACCGTTTTAAAGAAATAAATTAATAATTAATGATAATTAATAATTAATTAATTATTAATTATTAATTATTAATTTTATTAATAATTTGACGTTATAAAGTTGAAATCAGGGTATTTTCACTGCCAAAAGTTTAGGCTCATAAATTACAAAAATCGCAAATAATACGGAAAAAACATTTATAAAGTAAAAAATACTTTTCTAGGAGTAAAAATAAGACTCCTACTATCATTTGAGTATCTTACATCTAGATTTACTATGCGTTAGGCGTAGATATTCAAGTATTTCAAATTTCATGCACTTTTGTCTAAGATTGTACGTGTGATACATCCTTAAATCTGTGGTTATTTTCACCCATCTTCTACGTGTCATGTGTAATTTTCGACACCGAGCATGTTCACACGAAGACAGTTAACAAACGACTGACACAGTTACGCGATACTTAAAACTTTTAGCACACTGGAAGGTTATCATTGTCAACATTAATTATTCTTATATTGTTGCAATAATATTATCATAGATGGGATTTAAATTATCTGTATCTTTTTGAAGATTAATAGTATTCGTGTGTTTTTTTATGAAAAACATTTCCGCTATTTTCTTTTTCCTGGTATTTTTTTTGTGGAGAATTGTAGCTTCTGACCAATTGAAATTATGTCCATATGAGACTCGATGTTTACTTATCACCGAATGATTACTTTCATGTTTTTTTATGTCATTCTGATGCTCTTTTATACGCATTTGTAGATGACTTTTCGTCTGCCCGATATAGACAGCATCACATTCATCACAACCTATCTGATAAACCAATTCTACAGAGTAATCTTTATCTATTATATTTTTCCCTTTTTGATAATATCATCCAACTTTTTTGGGATAGTGTACACCGTGTCAAGTTCGACCTTGTTTAACGTCTCACGTATATCCTCGCTAAGACTCTTGACATATGGATACAATTCCGTGCAATACAAATTCCGTGCAATACAATTCCGTGCATCAAAATCGTTGGTATGTTCATTCTCTTGTATGTACCGTAGTTGCCTCAGTCTCGCATTTATTTTTTTATTTATAACGTTCATAGGAAAGGAGTTATTCAACAAAATCTCTCTAACCGTGTTAATATTTTAACGATGGAAGCGTTTATCTGCAAGTAGGATGGCTCTGTCAATTAAACTTGTTATCGTGTTTATTTTATATTTTAGAGGGTGACTGAAAAAATAATTAATGTATCGACCGAAAAACGTGGGTTTTCAATACCAATCCGTAATCAAACTACTTCCATTTCTAATCACCACGGTGTCTAAAAAGGGGAGCAAATTATTGCGTTCTATTTCATGTGTAAACTTAAGAGGAGGTTACCGTTCAAAAAATCAAATTCTTTTTGCTTAATTTTTTACTACGTAAACTTTAAACGCGTTTTTCTCCAAACAGCATTTTTCGGCGCGCGGCGCGCTCTACAGCTTCAACGGATGAACCGATTTTAATAAATGACGGTGCAAAAGAAAGGAAATTTAATTTAGGAGGTTTTCAGAAAACGTTTTTTCAAAAAATTGGTTGCAAATAATTTTTTTCGAACGTTGAAGCAAAAGAAAACAAAAAAAAAAAGGTTTTTTTTTTAAACGGCCACCATTTTGTTATAAGAGAGTTTTTTAAAAATCGGAAAACGATAAGGCCCCCCAAATTTAATCTATTTTAATAATTTTTTTCGTTTCCGATCAGCTGGCAAGGCTGTGGAATGTGCCGCGCACATAGAACCACGCCGTGTGGACTGAGAGCTGGAGCCGCCATTTTTAATTATTTTCTTCCGAAAAAAATTCTAAATTAATTTTTATTTGTGTATAAATAAAAACCGCGAAAAGTTTTTTCTAAATGTATTTATTTTATATCAAAAAAAATTCCTGAAATTGAGGCATTTTTTGGGCCTCTGAACGGTAACCTCCCCTTAAGTCGTGGATGTCGTGGTAGTTATTAAATACTTGGAGTACATCATTTAATTTCGTGGCGGGTACTCTAGCGAAAATATCGTCTACATATCTTCGAAAAAATGATATTATAAAATCAAGCGCGTCTAGACAATAGGTCTCCAAATCGTCCATTACAATGTCGGCTAAAATTGGAGAGAGTGGAGAACCCATCGGGCTGCCAAAAACTTGTTCATATACTTGGCCGTTAAAACAAAAACATGTAGAGCTTAAAATCAGATCAATGGCATACAAAAACTGTGGTAACGTAAATTTAGTCTTTAAGGAAATTATGTGCCATCTTTTTTAAATTCCTTTCAACACTAATTCTTTTGGAATATTATATTAATAAAGAGTGCTGTAACGTCAAGCGAAACAAGGATTTGGTCACCATTGATTGTTTCGTTCTTAATAATCTGTGCGAAGGACCAACTATCTTTTATAAAGGATTTAAGCCTACAACCTGACTCATACAAGACTTCATGTAAAAAGCTTGCTATGTTGTACAACGTTGTACTGCTCAGTATCGACACGATAATGCGTAAAGAGAAATCATTTTTGTGAACTTTTGGCAATCCATAACAATGTGGGAGATTACCATTAGTGCACCTTAAGCGGTGGATAGTGGGATCATCGATGATCTCACTCTCGTGCCAAGTTTTAACGAAGTCTTAACTAATTGGTTGAGTTTCAACATTAACTTTTTGTTTGGATCCTTGTTTAATTTTTTATATGTGGATTTATCATCAAGGAGAGAAGTCATTTGGTTAATATAACCACTTTTGGTTATAATCACAGTAATCTGGCCCTTGTCAGCTTTTGTAACCAATACGTCCTGATTGTTTTGTAAAAAATTTTTGCACTCTTTCTGTAAAATTCGTAATTTATCGCATATCCCCGCAGGGTTCGCAATCTACTACCAATACTATTCTTCTCCTCTCACTTTAACCCTTTGGACCAAGGGCTTAACGTCTCTTTCCGAAAGACGGAGCCCAGTTTTCTCCGCACAAGAGCCTATCTTGCACGAAGGGGCGCAGCTATCGGAAAAACATTCCATGCTTCATGGCTCTAGTGGACTCGAACCTGGTTCCTCAGATTACGAGTCTGGCGCTCTACCACTAGACCACACTGCCGCCCTTGCACTCTTTGTGTTCATTTAAAATAAATTGATCTAAATAATTGATATGAGTATTTTTATTAAGGAAAGTTTGTAATGACGTTGCTATTGCACTCCGTATACTATTATAGAAGCTTCTGGCCGAATTTTGTAACTATTAATTTCAACATTTTTTATGGTATCTAAAGTAATGCGTAATCTATCCTTTTTATCATAATTGGTGGTTGGCGCTCGTTTGCATATAATTGTAATATAGTGGTTTGTCGCATGTATATAATATTGATATGGTTGATTCGCGTTTGATACTCGTTGTATATTAGTCAGTAAGCTCATAATCGTAAGTTACCGTCGGTTTGAGACTCGCGCGAAACGTTGGCGGACCGCGACAGGTGTCAATACTCGCGCGACTCACGCTGCCCGCCCACGGGTGGCAGGCCCAATTATTGGGACAATAGTACTCGTTCGCGCCGTACTTCTAGGAGCGCGAGCCGAGAGAGTTCCGGAGCACTCGGACACTCCCGTAAGAATCGCCGACAAGATAAGACGGAGTATCAGCCACAGTCGAGTGCTCGAAGAAATCGTTAGAACGGCGTTTGCCTGCTTGCCCGGTTTGTGTTGCTTGCTACTCGCTTGCTTGCTTGCCCGCTACCTTGTCTGCCTGCACGCCTCCCGCTTGCTATCAAGGAGGATTCGCCACCCGAGAGGACAGACAAGATCGGCCGAGAGACCATCCCAGGAGAGCGCCGGGCTGCGATACGGTGAGTCGCTTCGTTTGATTTATCCCGCTTTACTTGCATTTAATTTCGCTTGCATTCGTGAGGGGATTGCCCTTCTGGTCCTTCGAACCACCCTAATACAGGCCAATCGCGAATCCGGGGACCGATTGATACCCCCCCGAGCAATTGGAAACAGGTAAACCAAATTTATCTCCTAAACTTAAGAACTGATATGTTTTTTGGAATATTTTTATCACTAATATTTACTAACCATTTCGTTCTGTCATTGTTAAAAAACCCTTTATATATATTATGCTTTTCGAAGATTCTGTTTTTGTTAATGGCCTTGTATTTGAGTGTTTTATTGAATTTAGTGATTTTATGTAAGTTTATGTTAAAAAAAGCAACCACTATCTGCTCGGGAAGATGGGCGAAAAGGCAATTCTGTATTTCATTGATTTTCGATTTTAAGAAATTTATATGATAGTTAAGATCTTTAATTTCTAAATTCAGGATAGCCCTTTGATAACCTTTTTCATACATATTAAACCTGCGTTTTGCGCTAGAGCTTCTCAAACTTATGTTGAATTGCAGATGAAAAATGTGTGGTGGTAATAAATCTTGCCGTCTGCATCTAATTGTAAGTAAGAAAATGAGTTGCTGTCTTGATTTGCAAATCTTCATGTTATTGTCAATCCATGCTTTCAGTAATTTGACAGCATTATAACCGAATTGTTTCTTGATCTTATGGAAAAATTCTTCGGTGTTGTGTAACATCATTGTTTAGGTTGATGATGTGTATAAATATACAATAAATAATTTTGTTCCGCCAATATTTAATAACAAAAAAAGTGTTTATTCTGACAACCTTTGGCAATTGAAATTAAAACATAAAACGTTACAACGTTTCGACCCTCGGGGTTTGGGTCTTTCTCAAGTAATCTATAAAATATTAGGGATAGTGATGGCCGTTTTTATATTTCGGATATTAGGTAATGACTTAACATTTTTCATGTAGAATTGTGAGTTGACTAAAAATTGACCGCGTACTGAATTGTTTTATAGATTACTTGAGAAGGACCCAAACCCCTATTAGGATTCCAAGTATTTTGTAACGTGAATTTCTGATAGAGTATCGTAAATAAACGATTCACTAACCATATTAAAAACGATAAGAAATTTTTTATCGTTTTCTATCGTTGGCGGTTATTAGGGGGGGGGGGGTTGGAGAAGATCAGGAAGATACTGGAGGGCAGTGAGGGGGAAACGGAAACGAGCGGGAGGATAGAGGAGAAACAGCCGAGCGAGGAGGGGGAAGAGAAAGTAGTGAGGCAGGAGAAAGAGGAGTGTGGATCAGACGGATAGTGGGAAAAGCTGGAGATGGAAGCGGAGAAGAGGAAGAAAGAGGTGGAAAGAGCGAAGAAGGCGGAGAGCGAGATGAAGGAGAGAGAAGGGCGGAGAGTTGGGAAGGATGTCGAGAAGAAAGTGAAAAGGGGTGAGAATTTGGGGGAGTGCAGGAAGGAGGAAAGGAAGGTTCAGGGGGAGGGGGTAGGAGAGAGGATAAAGAGATAAATCGAGGATATGACAGAGAGGAGATTGGGGCCAGAAAGGTGAACGAGGTAGAAGGAGCTTGAGGGAAAAGGAAGGGTGAAAGGGGTGGTAGAAGAAGAGGCAGGGAAAGGGAATAAAAAGGGAGGGGAAGGTCAGAATATAGTAAGGAGAAGGGAGCAGGAAGTACGCAGGAAGAGATGGAAAGAGCAAAAGAAGAGAAAGAAAGGAAGAAAAGGGAGGAGGAGCGTGAGAGAAGGGAAGCAAGGAAAAGGAACTTGATTTGGAGGGGGGTGGATGGGATAGATTCAGAAGAGAGGAGAGAACTGATGGAGAGTATAGCAGAGAGGGTGTTAGGGAGAAGGATGGGGGTGAAAGGGGTGCAGGAAAGGAAGGGAGGGGGGAGAGTGGTAATGTTGGTGGAGGTAGAGGATGAAAGGAATAGGAAAGAAATTTTGGAAAAAATCTGGGATATAAGGAGGTATTGGGAGGTGGGTGTGGACGAAGACTTAACAATAAAGGAACGGAAGACGAGGTGGAGGATTGTGGAGAAGGCAGAGAAGGAGAGGGCGAAGGGAAGAAAAGTCCGAGTAACGAATAAGAGAATATGGATAGATGACAGAGAGTGGAGGTGGATTGAGGAGAGGGAGGAATGGGAAATGGTGTAGGATAGGAAGGAGTGGGGTAGGGAGGGTGTTGGGGGAGAGGGGAAAGGGTAAGGAGCGAGGAAGGGAGGGAAAGAAAGAGGATGTAAGAGGCCCATATGGCCAGGTCGGCACAAATTCGGTCCAATAGTTTTTAAGTTAAAAACGTTCAAACATACACCACCCGTAAGAATTAAAAAAAAAAAAAAAAAAAAAATGTTATTAACTTAAAAACTATTGGACCAAATTTATATTAGAACCATATAAAATAGGGGTAAAATTTTCCGGCGAGTGCTATAGAGTAGCTGATTGAAGTTTGGAACGTTCTTGGAGCGATTATATAAAAATGATTTGGCCCATTTTTCGTTTGGCACAGAGGACCTCCTGAGTGCCGCACACAAAGTACAAAATAGAGGAATACGATACACCCTGCGGAAGACACCCTTATATACCAAAAACCGACACCAAGATTACTTAAAAAATTCTGCCCTTGCTAAAAATGGTTTGGCCCATTTCTCCTTTGGCACAGAGGACCTCCTGAGTGCCGCACACGAAATACAAAATAGAGGAATACGATACACCCTGCGGAAGACACCCTTATATACCAAAAACCTACCCCGAGGTCACTTAAAAAATTCTGCCCTTGCTAAAAATGGTTTGGCCCATTTCTCCTTTGGCACAGAGGACCGTGTGAGTGCCGCACACGAAATACAAAATAGAGGAATACGATACACCCTGCGGAAGACACCCTTATATACAAAAAACTTACCCCGAGATCACTTAAAAAATTCTGCCCTTGCTAAAAATGGTTTGGCCCATTTCTCCTTTGGCACAGAGGATCTCCTGAGCGCCGCACACGAAATACAAAATAGAGGAATACGATACACCCTGCGGAAGACACCCTTATATACCAAAAACCTACCTCGAGATCACTTAAAAAATTCTGCCCTTGCTAAAAATGGTTTGGCCGATTTCTCCTTTGTGGCATAAAGAATCTTTTGAGTGCCACGTACGGAATACAAAAGAGAGCAATCCAATACTCTGAGACAATTTAAACAATTCTGAGATCTAAGGTATTAGATAAAAAATCAAGAGACACGGTAATGTATCGCGCCAAGTTCGCGTGCAGCGCGAAATCGCCCTGTGTATCTTTACGCGAGTCGGTGAGTTATTACGAGTACCCGAGATTATCGGATCACAATAACGGCTGATCTGATTAAATTTTAAGTAGGCTCACTAAAAAGCTTGGGTTTGAATTACATAATGAAAGTGTTTTTATTTTTCCTTAACGTGACCTAAAGGCGGATATTTTGCGATGCAAAATTCGAATCGGGAAATTTTCACGTTAAGAAACGTCATCATCGTTGTCGTCGATCCTCGAAAATTTTGTACGGTTGGACAGCCATCGATGGATAGCGCTGTTTCTCAGTAGCGAGTAACCACGAAAGAGCGAGTCAAAGATCCATGCCGCGCGACCCCGCTACCAAAAGTCGCGATTTAGTTCATCCGAGGTGGTCGTTGCGCGCGTCGTTGTGTGCGTAGTTGTACGCGTTGTCATCCGCGCAACGCCGGACTTTTGTATCACGCGCGACGTAAGTCCGCGTCCGCGCTTTCGCGGCGTTGCCAACTTGCCATCCGCGCGACGCCGGCGCTGGGCCTTTGTATCACATGATATCACGCGCGTCGTTGTGCGCTTTCCTGCCGTCAACGTCGCTATTTGCGCGACGCCTTATCACGCTCGACGTAGTGCACGTCTGTTTCCGTGCCATCGACATCCGTGCAACTTAGTGCGCATTATCACTCGCGTCGTTGTATACGCTTCCGTGTCGTCGCCATCATCGAGTACTTTGCGTTGCCTTCTAGTAAGTACTTCGTATATCATTGCAATAATTAACATTACGTTTTTAATGAGACATTTTTTCTCTATAGTAAAATTGTGCTTCGATTGGATCATCATAAAACTTACGGTTTTGGATGAAATTGCTTTACATCGAAATTACACATCTGGTCCAGTTTTTGCGTGCTTTTGAATGATTTGTAAATTTGTGTGGTGGATTTTAATATGATAAATGTAAGTGACTGCATTGCATTTAAGATTATTATGTAGTTATTTGTAAAATTATTTATTTGCATATTTAATTTAATAGAATTTAATATATAATTTATGCATATTCATAAATTTTTTAATTTATAAATTATATCAAGAGACACGGTATAGTGTCTCGCGTTTGTGAATACATGAGATCTGTATTAAAATATCGCAAATTAAGAAAGTAAAATTTGATATATTTATAATATAATGCTATATGCAATAGATGTTGCAGTACCACTGCCAGAAGTACCACTGCCGCGACTTTAAAGGTTTTCTACCGTTAGAGAAGAGTTTCGAGAAATTCATATTCACGAATACAAGTTACAAGCAGTACGCATTCTGCATCTGGTCAAATCGACGCTAATCTCGATTATGTCGGAGAAGAAAACGAGCGATAACAAATTCACGTCTATCCATGATCAACGGTGCTGGATCCAGATTTGAGGAACTTAGCTTGAAGGAGGATAAGCAATGGCAGGCACCTAATCGCAGGCACTTTGTCTGCCTTGCTGCTACACCTGTCTACACAATAAAAAATTTTCATCGAGTACTTGCGTTGCGTTATAGTAAGTACCTCGTGTATCACACATTGCAATAACTTTAAAATGTTTTTAATAAGACATTACTCTTTCTCTATAGTAAATATAATTATTTTGACAAAAAGTTGGTAATAAATAAAGTATATTCAGCAACATATTGTCAAATATAGATGCAGATTTTGCATAAATTAATATATACATTTGTATAGCATAAATTTGTATAGCATACTAGATTGAATTCATTATCAAGGAAACAACGCACACTGCGTGTGTATTTGGCGCGTTCTTTTACCTTTTTTAAAAGATAATTTTGTACTGTATATTGATACATTGAGGAGGGATACGAAAAGTAAATTTTCATGAGGTTACATAAGCTTTATTTTACATATTGCATCCAAGTACGAAAACCTTTGTTACACAATAAGCATCTGTACTTGGCATTTGCATCTTGCCAGTTTGTCATGTCATTAAACTTCTTTTTTAGACAACGTTGATGTGCCCAACGTCGACAAGTATTACACATCACTAATGGTATTTTGCGATCGCTAAAACAGTATTGGCAAACTTCTTTCATACATCTGGATGACGTTAATAAAGTTTTGGCAATTTTAATTCGATATTGTGCAGGGTTAAAGTTTTCATCGAATCGCGAATCATACAGTCCATATAGTACATTACATATATTCCACAGTTAAATGAATCCTTCTGAAAAGGCCTATTATTGCATATTATTTCGCGCCATGGTTTATGACATATATTTTTACCATCTATATCTATCAAAGAGGTTTCCTTTATATAATCTTTAAATGCTGTAATCGGAACGTTTCTTATCGGAACTTTCTGCGAATTTTGGATCTAAGTGCAGAATAGTATTTTTGTTTAAATTAATTACTAAAAGACACCAATGCGATGTATACAAGTAAGGTATTAACATTATACCGCTAATAGGGTTTGTTATATTAAACATACGCCAATGTGCACTCTTAGACTTTTTGTAGGAATC
This sequence comes from Temnothorax longispinosus, assembly GCF_030848805.1. NCBI lineage: Eukaryota > Metazoa > Arthropoda > Insecta > Hymenoptera > Formicidae > Temnothorax > Temnothorax longispinosus. The sequence goes on from NC_092364.1 coordinate 9,130,249, forward strand.
ACCTATCATGTAGTATGAATGGTTGGTAGGAACATATATAAAATTAGCAGATATGCTATTTAATAATGTGATTATGAAACAATCAATAATTTTACCGTCAACCCATTTTGTGTTTTTTAAAGTACAAAATTCTTCTGCAATGAGATTATATGTATCAAATCCTATTACTGGCGCACTTTTTATTGATCCATATTGTCCAATTGTGAATGTAGGATCTGGTGATTCCATGTAATATTCTACATCCAAAAATAACCCATTTTCAAGCGCATTTGCATGAGTTGAATTTTCGCTTAAATTTAATTCTGACAAATCTATCATATTTGTACTTTTATTTGATATAGGCGTACTTGTATGAAACTTAAACTTTTTAGCTATACGTCCTAATACGCGACCTTCAAAATGATTGTACAAAGATTTTTGTTTTTTTTGCCACGTTTCTTCTATTAATATATCATTTATTTCCTGCACATTACGATGTTTAATGTTACGTTTTCTGCGTTTTATAGGTATGTTTAATTTTAATTCAGCGCATATTTGTTCAGTATAATCTTTCATTCTTTTTACAAACCGTCCAACTTTTAAGTTTGTTTCATCATTTAACACATTTTTTTTAACAATATTAAAAAAACCTTCGATGTTTGCTTTACTCATTCGAATTGTATCAGGTGTAATGAGTTTCAATAGTAACGCTGACCACATTGGAGCAAAAGGCATATAATGATTTGTAATGTAATCTGCAATTTCTGGAGCATAATATTTATTATCTTTTATACTATTATTTTCAACATTATTTTTTAGTTCACATAGTTTTGACATGTATCTTTTAAAAAATGGAGAATCGATAAAAATTCGACCTTCAAGTTTACAATTTTCATCCAAGAAGTCTGCGTTACTTTCGAAATCTGAGTTCACATCGTCATTTTATTCTCAAAACGTTTCAAAGTATGAAGTCTATTGATGTCAGTAATACTGTTGTGAGCCTCTTTCGAAGAAGATGTCATGTCAATAATATAATCATAAATTTTTCGTAACAATAATCTAAATCATCCAAAGTATTACAATGTATCAATATACCCATACACTCTAATATAAGACTTTTATTTTGTACATATTTTGAAAATTTCTTATGAATACTAGACAAAATGCGTTTTTGAAAGTGTGCGCAACAGCTATGTACAACAATTAAATTTGAACGTAATTTTTCTTCTTTATTAAAGGTAACGTAAACTTCTTCTAAGTATTCTGATACCGTTGTTCCATTCCATTCGTTCATTATTGCATTTATTAATGCCCAACTCCAGTCGACAACAATAACTGAGAATAGTGGCCAAGTAAAACGTTTAGTTTTTAAAAAATAACGGAATGTTTTTAAAAATATACTTATTGCATTAGTGTCATGTACTGCGGTAATCATTTCAGCAACTGGAAGTATAGTACTATTTTTATTTACTACCAGTGCATAATATAGAACACGTTTGCACTTAATATCTTTTGGCTTGCGAATAATAGAGCCAGTAGCATCGAAATGAACTATAATGTCATTCTTATCCAATGCATTAATTTGTTCTTCTGTATACATATATACATGAAATGGCAAACCTACATTTCGTATATATGGATCATTAGATTGTTGATCTATAATATATTTCTGAAATAAATCAGATAAATCATAGGAAGAAAGATGTAAGTCATTTTTATTATTCTCTTCAGATTTCGCTTTTTGATATGTACTAAGCATACGCAATTCTTGAAGATATCCATCTTGAGTAAGTTCATGATCTACATTCTGTAACGTATTTAACTGCAACATTCGAGGAGACATATAACGCATTTTCATTTTAGCCTCATCTCGCGCTTTACCTCTTAAAGTGCAAAAAATAGGTCGACCTTCGTGTAAAATTTCAGTGCATTTTGTACTAGAAACAAATACTTCGACAATAGCATTATTTAAATTTGAAATATCAAATTTAAATTGTTGTACATGGCTCATATATCTGCACTTTGCGTATGTAACTAAACTATTTGTATTGCGTCGTATTCCGCCATAAAATTGTAGTGGACATGGAAAATTAAACTTATGCACCATATTATCTTGTATTATTTCTCGTACTTTTTCCTTATTTACAATATCATATTCAACGAAAATAATACTTCGTTGAATATGAAATCGTCCCTGTAAAATACAAAATTTCTTTTGTATTGATAATTTTGAATTCTGTTGACATTTTAAAGAACTATTACTACTATCACTTTTATCGCTGGATGTGTAATCACTGTCAGTTGCAGAATCTACATTATTTCCGTCTTCACTTGTAACATTAGAAAAGTTATCAATTTCCGTATTGTCAAAAAGTAATTTACGCTTCGATTGTAATGCATGTCGCTGTGGTGTAGTGGAATTATCACATAACGTTTTGTCATTTATATCATGCAATTTTTCACTTAAAATTTTTATATTAACTTCTTTATCTTTTATATTAACTTCTTCATTCAAAGGTGAATAGATTTTAGGCGATACATTTTCATTTGAGATATCTTCATCAAGTACAGATTCTGTCTTCTTAATATTGATTGCAACGCTGGATCGAGATTGCAATATATTCTGTACAACATTTTGTATATTTTCTTTATTTTTATTCCATATCCTTTTGTAATATTTGTATTTCTTATTATCAACTTTTCTCTTCTGTTCTTGAAATAGCTGAAAAACGCACAAAATACAAATTACAGTAATACATGAATGTCAAATTATTAAAAGATATTAAGGTAAATGTCCCCATGGCCGACCATGTTCCCTCTACCAGGACGGTATTCATAGTCGATGCTTAAAAATAAGAATTTCTTAAGAATGGTCTTAAGATGGCGTTTCGATTCATAGAGAGGCAATAAGATCGTATTTTAGTAACTGCTTAAGAGTAAACTTCAGCAAGACTGTCTTATTACGGAATATCTTATTATGATTTATAAATGCATCTCTGTTGAGGCACCCGTGGAAAGAAAGAAACAGGAGTTTCCTTTTCAGGAATAGAGCAACTCGTCGTATCAAATAAATGCTTTTATTCAAAATTAGCGTGTTATCTATACGGTAGTTTGCTTGCGACTGCATGCACAGCATGGCCGCGCTCGGAGGCCCGCTCACCCGAAGTGCCGCGCTCGACACACATTGCGCCATCTCGGAATACGCATACGCGTCAAATGCGACGACCTGCCTTAACACTTCCGCCGTCCGAGCGTTTGACAAAGATCCCGAGATTTATACACAGTTCATTGAACCTATTTCTCGAGAGCGCTTTCGTGAACATGTCTGCTAATTGAGCCTCGGTAGGCACGTAGACAACATTGATCTCGCGATTCTCTACCTTCTCGCGAATATAATGATATTTTATATCTATATGTTTCGTCCGTTTATGGAACTCCGGGTTCCGAACTAGACGAATCGCGCTCTGATTGTCGACGTACAACGTTGTTGGCTTATCACACCTATAGCCTATTCCACCTAAGAGCGTGCGAAGCCATATAGCTTCTCTTGTCGCAGTCGCCGCAGCGATATATTCGGATTCTGTTGTACTTATGGACACGAGTCTCTGTCGCTGAGACGACCACGTGACGATACCATTCGCGATGCAGAACGCATACCCCGTCGTTGACCTTCGAGTCTTGACGTCGCTCGCAAAGTCCGCGTCTGAGTATCCCGTTAACTCGATTCCCGACTCACTTGCCCGATACTCAATCTCCACGTCTATCGTTCCGATCAAATATGATATAATCCGCTTCACTGCTTGCCAGTGACTCTCGTTATGATTATTGAGGAATTTGCTAGTCGCGTTTACCGCATACGCTAGATCCGGACGCGTTACTACGGCCAAGAACATAAGCGATCCCACGGCTTCGCGATACGGCATGTTATGCCTCTCATTTTCACCTGACTCTACCGGATACAGTATTGTATGAGGATCCGCCGGCACGGAAACCTCCTTTGCTTTGCTCATGCCAAACCTCTCGATTATTTTTCTCGCATAAGCCGACTGATGCACGAACATCGACTTTGACGCTCGATCTCGCTCGATTTGTATTCCGACGAAGCTACTACAATCACCGAGAGTCAACTCAAAAGCTTCGCTCAAGCCCCCGATTATACTATTGACCACTTTCAATGATTTCGCGGCAACTATACCGTCATCGACAAAAACCGCAAGATATATCTCGTATCCATCGTAAATACCGTAAAATACGCAACTGTCGGCATCAGTCTCTTTCAAATTGAAACGTTTTAAGAACTCCATGAATTTAATGTTCCAACAGCGCGGTGCTTGTTTAAGCCCGTAGAGTGACTTCCTGAGCAAACACACCACACTTCCTCGATCCCCGGCTTCCTCGTTGACCACAAGACCCGTCGGTAGCTTCATCCGGATGTCCTCGTCAAGCTCGCCGTGCAGGAATGCTGTTCGCACGTCGAACTGCATGACCTCAAGATCGGCCTGCGTGATGACAGCAAGAAGCACTCGGAGTGAGTCGTACCTTACGACTGGCGAAAATGTCTCAAAGTAGTCCACACCTTCTCGCTGCTTGAACCCTCGGGCGCACAGACGCTCCTTGAACTTTTTCACGTTTCCATCTGTGTCTCGCAATATCTTGAAGACCCACTTAAAGTCTATAGTCTTCTCTCCTGGAACGCGCGGAACAATTATCCACGTCCCGTTCGTCCTATGTGCTTCGAGCTCGTCCTCGATTGCTTCCGCCCATTGACTTGCCTCTGGGCTAGTTATAGCCTCCTGGTACGTAGTTGGCACGTTGTACTCTGCACAGCATAACGCGTATCTGGCCGGAGGGCGCAACGAGTCTCGATCGCGCAGCGACCTAGGTGTCAGCGCTTCCTGCTGCTGCTGCTGCTGCTATTGAACCTCGACGTCCTCGACCCCGCCTCTTCGAGCTGCCTGAGCTCCTCTCGCGTTATCGGCGGCCACATCGTCAGCACCGGCGTTGCCGACGACAGCTCCGTTACCGTGACCCGCGTTCTGCTCTTCCTCCTCACCATCGTCATCACTCGACGACGGCAAGGTGAGTTCGACTTCGGATTCTGACATCTTTGGATCCCTTCCGTGCGCTCGTTCATTGAACACTACGTGCCTGGAAATAGATACACATTTCGTAACAGGATCAAACAAACGATAGTTCGACGACTCGCTGTCGTAGCCCACCAGGACCAGCTTCTTCGCTCGAGCGTCAAACTTCGTGGTCTTCTGCTTCGGCACATACGCATAAGCGTCAGAGCCGAATACTCGCATGTGACGGAGATCTGGCTTCTTCCCCGTCCATTGCTCGTACGGAGTACAACTTCCGCCGACTCGCGACTGTCCCGTTCTGTTGATCGTGTACACGGCTGCTGCCGTTGCTTCCGCCCACAGATGTGCTGGTAGATTCCTCGCCTTCAGCATCGTCCTCGACGATCGTGCGATTATCTCGCTCCGACCTCCCATTCTGTTCCGGCGTAAACGGCGCCGTGGTCTCCAGTGTGATACCTCTCTCCTTCATGTACTTCTGCATGCGTGCATTGCAATATTCCGTCCCATTGTCGGTGCGCAGGGTTTTCATCGTGCGCCCGAATTTATTGAATATCAGACGCTCGAACTCGACAAATCGCTCGTACACGTCTGATTTGTGACGCAAGAAGTACACGTACCGAAATGCAGTGGCGTCGTCCTTGAAGAGCACGTAATACCGTGCACCGCCTGTCGACTCCGTTGGTACCGGTCCACACACATCACTATGGAAGTATTCCCCTGGATTCCTTGATGCTTTGCTGCTGTTGCTCCTGAACGGTAACTTGTGAAGCTTGCCGAACTGGCACGCCTCGCAGAAAAATTCGCCCGAATTTTTCACGTTTACTCCGTCTGCCAGCCCTCGACTCACCAGCTCGGTGAGCGCCCGCTTATGAATGTGGCCAGACTCTCGTGCCAGATTTTGAAATCCAGCGACGTCACGTTGACCTCTCGTTTCGGTTTCGGTCTTCGGAAGAACATACGGTACAGCCCGTTCTCCTGCCTCGCTCCGGTCGCCTCGATCACGCCTCCTTGTGACACTTCGACGACTCCGTTTTCGAAGCCGACTCGAAATCCTTTCTTCGTGCATACTCCTACTAACAACAAGTTTCGAGTAACACGTGGAACAAGCAGCACGTTCTCGATCACTCCGCTGTTCCATTCGCCATTGGCATACTTCTCAACGCGAATTTTACCGATGCCTGTTACCTCGCATTCACCATCGTCTCCCATCAAAACTGTCTCCCCAGTTACCGGTCGCAGCTCTTCGAACCAGTCGCGACGCGACGTTATGTGTTCCGACGCCCCGCTGTCGATGATCCACACCTCTCGTTTATCCGCTTCACTTAGCTGCCGAATCTGCCCGACCGACGGTAGTAGCTGTCGCGATACTTCTCCGTCTCTCTCGTGCGAATCAACCACAAACGCGCAGCTGCTGCCGGACTGACCTTTCGTGTTG